>NC_050084.1:300000-456389 GCF_009764565.3 Dermochelys coriacea | reverse complement strand
TGCAGTGGAGGCGGTGGGTGCAGAGGGGCGAGGGGGTGTAGTGGGGGCGGTGGTGCTGGGGGATGGGCGCAGTGGAGCGGGCGGTGGGTGCAGGGGGGGGGGGGGGTGCAGCGGAGGCGGTGGGTGCAGCGGGGGCGGTGGGTGCACTGGGCGGGGGGTGCAGCGGGGGCGGTGGGTGCAGTGGAGGCGGTGGGTGCGCGGGGGCGGTGGGTGTAGTGGGGGCGGGGGGTCATGGGCGTGGGTGCAGTGGGGCGGTGGGTGCATGGGACGATGGGTGCAGCGGGGGGGGGGGGTGCACTGGGGGCGGGGTGGTTTGAACTGGGGCGATGGGTGCAGCGGAGGCGATGGGTGCAGCGGGGGCGGTGGGTGCAGTGGAGGCGGTGGGTGCACTGGGCGATGGGTGCAGCGGGGGCGGTGGGTGCAGCGGGGGCGGTGGGTGCAGCGGGGGCGGTGGGTGCACTGGGCGAGGGGTGCAGCGGGGGCGGGGGGTGCAGTGGAGGCGGTGGGTGCGCGGGGCGGTGGGTGTAGGGGGGGCGGTGGGTGCACTGGGAGATGGGTGCAGTGGAGGCGGTGGGTGCAGCGGGGGCGGTGGGTGCAGCGGAGGCGGTGGGTGCAGCGGGGGCGGTGGGTGCACTGGGCGGTGGGTGCAGCGGGGGCGGTGGGTGCAGTGGAGGCGGTGGGTGCAGCGGGGGCGGTGGGTGTAGTGGGGGCGGTGGGTGCACTGGGCGATGGGTGCAGTGGGGGCGGTGGGTGCACTGGGCGATGGGTGAGCGGGGGGCGGTGGGTGCATGGGCGGTGGTGCAGCGGGGGCGGTGGGTGTAGGGGGGGCGGTGGGTGCACTAGGGGTGTGGGTGCAGCGGGGCGGTGGAGGGTGCGAACTGGGCGATGGGTGCAGTGGAGGCGGTGGTGGGTTGCAGCGGGGGCGGTGGGTAGTGGTGGGGGGGTGGGTGCACTGGGCGATGGGGTGCAGCGGGGGCGGTGGGTGCACTGGGCGGTGGGTGCAGCGGGGGCGGTGGGTGTAGCGGGGGCGGTGGGTGCACTGGGCTGTGGGTGCAGCGGGGGCGGTGGGTGCACTGGGCGATGGGTGCAGTGGAGGCGGTGGGTGCAGCGGGGGCGGTGGGTGCAGCAGAGGCGGTGGGTGCAGCGGGGGCGGTGGGTGCACTGGGCGATGGGTGCAGCGGGGGCGGGGTGGGTGCACTGGGCGGTGGGTGCAGCGGGGGCGGTGGGTGCAGTGGAGGCGGTGGGTGCAGCGGGGGCGGTGGGTGTAGTGGGGGCGGTGGGTGCACTGGACGATGGGTGCAGTGGGGGCGGTGGGTGCAGGGCGATGGGTGCAGCGGGGGCGGTGGGTGCACTGGGGCGGTGGGTGCACTGGGCGATGGGTGCAGTGGGGGCGGTGGGTGCACTGGGCGATGGGTGCAGCGGGGGCGGTGGGTGCACTGGGGGCGGTGGGTGCACTGGGCAATGGGTGCAGCGGAGGCGGTGGGTGCAGCGGGGGCGGTGGGTGCAGTGGAGGCGGTGGGTGCACTGGGCGATGGGTGCAGCGGGGGCGGTGGGTGCAGCGGGGGCGGTGGGTGTACTGGGCGATGGGTGCAGCGGGGGGCGGTGGGTGCAGTGGAGGCGGTGGGTGCAGCGGGGGCGGTGGGTGTAGTGGGGGCGGTGGGTGCACTGGGCGATGGGTGCAGTGGAGGCGGTGGGTGCAGCGGGGGCGGTGGGTGCAGCGGGGGCGGTGGGTGCAGCGGGGGCGGTGGGTGCACTGGGCGGTGGGTGCAGCGGGGCGGTGGGTGCAGTGGAGGCGGTGGGTGCAGCGGGGGCGGTGGGTGTAGTGGGGGCGGTGGGTGCACTGGGCGGTGGGTGCAGTGGGGGCGGTGGGTGCACTGGGCGATGGGTGCAGCGGGGGCGGTGGGTGCACTGGGGGCGGTGGGTGCACTGGGCGATGGGTGCAGTGGGGGCGGTGGGTGCACTGGGCGATGGGTGCAGCGGGGGCGGTGGGTGCACTGGGGGCGGTGGTGCACTGGGCGATGGGTGCAGTGGAGGCGGTGGGTGCAGCGGGGGCGGTGGGTGCAGTGGAGGCGGTGGGTGCACTGGGCGATGGGTGCAGCGGGGGGCGGTGGGTGCACTGGGCGATGGGTGCAGCGGGGGCGGTGGGTGCAGTGGAGGCGGTGGGTGCAGCGGGGGCGGTGGGTGTAGTGGGGGCGGTGGGTGCACTGGGCGATGGGTGCAGTGGAGGCGGTGGGGGCAGCGGGGGCGGTGGGTGCAGCGGAGGCGGTGGGTGCAGCGGGGGTGGTGGGTGTAGTGGGGGGCGGTGGGTGCACTGGGCGGTGGGTGCAGTGGGGGCGGTGGGTGCAGCGGGGGCGGTGGGTGCACTGGGCGGTGGGTGCAGCGGGGGCGGTGGGTGCAGTGGAGGCGGTGGGTGCAGCGGGGGTGGTGGGTGTAGTGGGGGCGGTGGGTGCACTGGGCGGTGGGTGCAGTGGGGGCGGTGGATGCACTGGGCGATGGGTGCACTGGGGGCGGTGGGTGCACTGGGCGATGGGTGCAGCGGAGGCGGTGGGTGCAGCGGGGGCGGTGGTTGCAGTGGAGGCGGTGGGTGCAGCGGGGGCGGTGGGTGTAGTGGGGGCGGTGGGTGCACTGGGCGGTGGGTGCAGTGGGGGCGGTGGGTGCACTGGGCGATGGGTGCAGCGGGGGCGGTGGGTGCACTGGGGGCGGTGGGTGCACTGGGCGATGGGTGCAGTGGGGGCGGTGGGTGCACTGGGCGATGGGTGCAGCGGGGCGGTGGGTGCACTGGGGGCGGTGGGTGCACTGGGCGATGGGTGCAGTGGAGGCGGTGGGTGCAGCCGGGGGCGGTGGGTGCAGTGGAGGCGGTGGGTGCACTGGGCGATGGGTGCAGCGGGGGCGGTGGGTGCACTGGGCGATGGGTGCAGCGGGGGCGGTGGGTGCAGTGGAGGCGGTGGGTGCAGCGGGGGCGGTGGGTGTAGTGGGGGCGGTGGGTGCACTGGGCGATGGGTGCAGTGGAGGCGGTGGGTGCAGCGGGGGCGGTGGGTGCAGCGGAGGCGGTGGGTGCAGCGGGGGCGGTGGGTGCACTGGGCGGTGGGTGCAGCGGGGGCGGTGGGTGCAGTGGAGGCGGTGGGTGCAGCGGGGGTGGTGGGTGTAGTGGGGGCGGTGGGTGCACTGGGCGGTGGGTGCAGTGGGGGCGGTGGATGCACTGGGCGATGGGTGCACTGGGGGCGGTGGGTGCACTGGGCGATGGGTGCAGCGGAGGCGGTGGGTGCAGCGGGGGCGGTGGGTGCAGCGGAGGCGGTGGGTGCACTGGGCGATGGGTGCAGTGGGGGCGGTGGGTGCAGCGGGGCGGTGGGTGCACTGGGCGATGGGTGCAGCGGGGGCGGTGGGTGCAGTGGAGGCGGTGGGTGCAGCGGGGGCGGTGGGTGTAGTGGGGGCGGTGGGTGCACTGGGCGATGGGTGCAGTGGAGGCGGTGGGTGCAGCGGGGGCGGTGGGTGCACTGGGCGGTGGGTGCAGCGGGGGCGGTGGGTGCACTGGGCGGTGGGTGCAGCGGGGGCGGTGGGTGCAGTGGAGGCGGTGGGTGCAGCGGGGGCGGTGGTGTAGTGGGGGCGGTGGGTGCACTGGGCGGTGGGTGCAGTGGGGGCGGTGGGTGCACTGGGCGATGGGTGCAGCGGAGGCGGTGGGTGCACTGGGCGATGGGTGCAGCGGGGGCGGTGGGTGCAGTGGAGGCGGTGGGTGCAGCGGGGGCGGTGGGTGTAGTGGGGGCGGTGGGTGCACTGGGCGGTGGGTGCAGCGGAGGCGGTGGGTGCAGCGGGGGCGGTGGGTGTAGCGGGGGCGGTGGGTGCAGTGGAGGCGGTGGGTGTTTTGGGGGCGGTGGGTGCACTGGGGCGGTGGGTGCACTGGGCGATGGGTGCAGCGGGGGCGGTGGGTGCACTGGGGGCGGTGGGTGCACTGGGCGATGGGTGCAGCGGGGGGCGGTGGGTGCACTGGGGGCGGTGGGTGCACTGGGCGATGGGTGCAGTGGGGGCGGTGGGTGCACTGGGACATGGGGGACATGGCGCCCTGGCCCGGGGTCGCTCCCCGAGGCAGCCAGAGCCGCAGCTACCCCTCGCGCTCGTCTTCGCGACCTCAGGGGCGGGGCATCCGCCCCCTTCCATGCCGGGAGGGCGCTGATTGGTCACCGCCTGTTTCCAGCCCCTTCGCCGCCAATCACCATCCGCCGCTGTTTTGTCTGAGGAGCCGAATAAAAAACACCGGGTGGAACCGGCGCGAGCGAGATCCGAGCGCGCGCGCCGGGCAGCCGGGCGGGGTGAGCCGGGACTGGGCGCGATGCTGAGGCTCAGCGGGGGGTGCTGGGGGGAGAGCTGAGGGTTGGGGGCACCGTGAGTGGGGACGGGTGGAGAAGGGGGAGCGGGGGGCGCCGAGGGGGTTGGGGTACCCAGAGTGGGAAGAGGGGGGAGTTGGGGGCACTCTTAGGGGGGAGGGGACAGATGGAAAGGGGGAGCAGAGGGTACTGAGGGGAGAGCTGAGGGTTGGGGGCAGATTTTGGAGCCAGCTGGGGGGGTTCAGTGTCAGAGGCTGGGATCCCCAATGTGATGGTCAGTCCCTGCATATTCGGGAGCTGGCATCCCAGAGCCTGCTCTTCCCTCTCTTTTCAGTGCTGTGGCCGGTTCAGACTGGTTTTGGCTGTTGCAGAGGCGGGGGGCGGGGGGGGGTCTGTGTGGGGTAAGAAGGGTCATGGTAGCTCATGTGGACAGGGCAGGGCTGCACCTTGTGCCAGGTGACATGCCGGCCCTGTGAGTGGGGAAGTGCATGAGGGGGCCGGGGTTCAGGGTTCTGCCCGTCACTGCAGCATTAGGCTCAAGCTTCCTGTTAGTAAATTGGGTCAGACCCTCCATGCTGGGTGTGACCCAGGAGAAAGAGACCTTTTAAGTTTGGACTTGCTCTAGATCCAGTAATCAAGGGAGCCCTGGTGTTCCTGACTTTTCCTCATGGCCTTGTCTCCCTCATCATAATTGAATTGGGCTCTTCTCTGAAAAGTGTGTACAGAAATGGCTCCTTCAAATAGGGCTATGAGTCTCATCTAGAGCAGTGGTTCTCAACTAGAGGTATGTGTACCCCCTGGGGGTATGCAGAGGTCTTCCAGGGGATAGGCCAATTCATCTTCTTTGCCAAGTTTATAACTGGCTCTAGAGCCCTGCAGCAGGACTGGAGTCCAGTGCCATAACATTGGGAGAGGGATAACAATTCAACAAACAATGTGGGAGTGGATATTGCAGGGTGGGACAGGAGCAGGATTTTAAAAATAGCCCTCCTGTTTTGCAAACAACATGAACACCCTGGCCAAAAGCTGCTGCTCTCCAGCTCTTCAGCTCTGAAGGCAGCGCTACTGCCAGCAGCAGCAGCATAGAAATAAGGGTGGCACAATATGCTATTGCCACCCTTAATTCTGTCCTGCTGCTGGTGGTGGCATTGCCTTCAGAGCTGAGCAGCCGGAGAGGTTTTTATGTGAGAGGGAACTTGGGATATGAAAGACAAATCAGACTCCTGAAAGAGGTACAGTAGTCTGAAAATGTTGAGAACCACTGATCTAGCCTGACCAACAAATCTTCCAACAGATATTTGAGGTAGACACCCTGAGCTTAGGAACTGAAATAAATGGTCAATGATTTTGGAGTTCCAAAGTTCTTGAAAACCAAGCCCAGGCTGTCTCAAATAGGGCAGCCAAAATCAGTGTGCTTCTAAAACACCACTTTCACAGTTGCTCTTCAGAGCAGATCTGCACTCCAGTGTAGGGTGAATCCATCATTTGCTCAAGCTTGATGGACTCAAAATGATCAAGAATGGCTGAGACTCAACAGCATAGATAACCAGATTGGCACCCTTGTAGGGCCCATACCTCTCCTGCCTTCAGTGCTGCAGATAAACTGATGTGTTGGATGATTCTCCATTCTGCAAACTGCTGTATTTCTTGTTGGAGCCACCTTAAAAAGGAGGTTTCAGAGTAGCAGCCGTGTTAGTCTGTATTCGCAAAAAGAAAAGGAGTACTTGTGGCACCTTAGAGACTAACACATTTATTTGAGCATAAGCTTTCATGAGCTACAGCATCGGATGCATCCGATGAAGTGAGCTGTAGCTCACGAAAGCTTATGCTCAAATAAATGTGTTAGTCTCTAAGGTGCCACAAGTACTCCTTTTCTTAAAAAGGAGGTCTGCCTTGTCCTCTCTGTCCATCTCTCTACAGGTGGCAGGCACAACACTGGGGTTGCCATAAAAATGGGCTCTGAGCAGGCAGTGGGAGTCTGCTGCTCTCCTGCTATGGTTTCACCCAGGGTGTGCTTTCATACCTGCTGTTCAGCAGGTAGAACGGAAGCGCTGAACACTCCCCTGGAGTGCAATATATGCAGCAGAGGGACCATAATAAGGCCAGGTCCAAGTGCACCTGTGTTCTCTTCCCTTCTGAGCAGCATGCTTGACATTGACTCTGAATTTCATTCTGCAGAGGTTAGTTTTACGCCCCAATGGCTTCTATTTAGTGCAGGGGTAGGCAACCCGCAGCACGCGAGCTGATTTTCAGTGGCACTCACACTGCCCAGGTCCTGGCTACTGGTCCGGGGGGGCTCTTCATTTTAATTTAATTTTAAATGAAGCTTCTTAAACACTTTAAAAACCTTATTTACTTTACATACAACAATAGTTTAGTTATATATTATAGACTTCTAGAAAGAGACCTTCTAAAAACGTTAAAATGTATTACTGGCACGCAAAACTTTAAATTGGAGTGAATAAATGAAGACTCGGCACACCGCTTCTGAAAGGTTGCCGACCCCTGATTTAGTGTGTAGTTTTGCACATCTGTCAGAGAAGATATTTGTATTTGAATTATGTCCCATGTAGCCCCTACCTGCAAGTAGGAGCCAGGAATATCTAATTCTATAAATATTGACACATGGGGATGAACTTAAGAGTCCTGTTTTCAATTTGTTACAGGTTTAGATACTAGAGAAATAAGTCCTCACGTGTTGCAATGGCTCCCACACTTGCTACTGCGCATCGGCGACGCTGGTGGATGGCATGCACAGCTGTTGTAGAGAATCTTCTCTTCTCTGCTGTTCTTCTGGGCTGGGCATCACTGCTCATCATGCTGAAATCTGAAGGATTTTACTCCTACCTATGTCATGAACCAGGTAAGGAAGACATCTGGGGGCTGTTCACATGAATTCAGATGGGTCTTCTGTTCTGGAGATTTGACTGTGATGTATGTCAGGGCTGGAGCATGGCAAAGCAGTTTGCAGTTTGTATGTGCTGGTGTGAAGAGTGCCTACGTGATTAGGGTTGATGCACTGATCAGACTTGGAGGAATGCATTCTCCCTCCCTAGATTCCCTTGGAGACTTGCTGACATAAGATTTGTATGTAACATCCTTGGTGTGTCCTGTGCTTTGCAGAGGGAGTGAATATTGGGCCTTGTCCTGAGGATCTTACAGTCTAGGCAGACACGAGACTCCTAAGCCTTCCTGTACTGTCTTTCCTCTACCTTGCCTCTCTAACTGAGGTCTTGCTGACCTTTCAAAGAGAAGGTTCTGGTATGCTGTTGATTAGAGTTTATGGAAAGAGGTGGGTGTGGGGAAAGTGTGACAAAACAGGGAAGATGCTCTAGCTATGTGGGAGAAGCTCAGGGCTGCTCGTGATAGGAGACAAAAGGGGATGGAGGAAAGCGGAACCAGTGGGGTGTAGCACATGAGCAGGAAAGTCTGGGGAAAAGTCATCAGGCCCACCTTTAATGCCACCCTCTCCTGCCCGCACAGCCAGGCTTTGGCCAAATCCTTCTACTTCTCCCTCCACAACGTTTCTGAGATCTGTCTTATTTCTTCTTGTCCAGCTAGTAGGAATGTTCATCCAGACCTCCTCCGCCTCTTTCTCCCCCTCCCCCCCAGTTACTATAACCTCTCACCACTGGTCTCCCTGCGTGCATCTACACAGCCCATGACAGTGAGTCTTAGAGCCCCGGTCATTCTAAAAATAGCTATGTAGACATTTTGGCTTGGCTCTTAAGATAACCCCACTCCCTAGGCTTCAGAGCCTGAGCTCCAGCCCGAGCTGTAACCTCTACACAGCTATTTTTAGTGTGTCAGCCCCAGCCCCACAAACTTGAGTCTGTCAACCTGGTCTCTGAGACTTTCCGCTGTGGCTGCCACTCTCTGTGTGGTATCCCAAAATGCTGATGCCACCCCCTACAGTCCATTCAGAATGCTGCTACTGAGGTCATCTTCCTTGCCCATCACTCTGACCATGTTGCGCACACCCATCTTTGATCCTTCTACTGGCTCCTCCTGCTTCACTCCATCAAGTTCATGTCTGTTATCCTCACCTCTGAGTATCTTCACAATTCTGCTCCCTACTACTTCTCTCTTGTCTTGTATCACATCACCTGCTCCTCCAGGTGTGCCAATCTCTGGTGAAGGGAAGTGATGAGCCAAGAATTACACGGTGGCTGCCCCTGTTGTATGGGGAGGATGCTAGCTCAATTATCGCTTGTGATGGAGGGAGATGGGATTGGGAGTGGAGAGGAGAGGTGCCCCTAGACTGAACAAGGAGGGGTGTGTGAGCTGAGGATCAGCAGATGGCCTTCACCATGGAGAGTTGTTCACCTTCTGAGAAACTTGACAAGATCTTGGGCTGAAAGAGAAATGGGTGAAGGAGGTGGCACAAGTTTGAGGAGCAGCAGTGCTGTGATGGGGGTTTTAGATGTATGGAGCCAGTCAGGGAGGGGAGGAAACTGGTTGATGAGGCAAATGGCAGAACTGAAAAAGCAAAGAACAAACTTTTAATGCAGCAAGTTGAGCAGCATCCCTGGAGTTTCTCCAGAGGTGATTGGTCAAGCATGAATCAGGGAAGCGGATTGGGGCTGAGAGCAGCAGAGAAGTCTGAGCTGATTGACTGGTGGTTGTGGAAGGAATATGGTCTAGGGGGAGTGAACAAAACTTAGGGAAGAGGTGACTATGAGAGTGGATGGCTGAAGGACCCTCCTGTCCTAAACTAACAACATACAGCAATGTTACACCCTAAACATCTGCCTCTTTCACCCTAGCTTGGCTGCACTACAATGCTGGCTAAAGTTTCATTTCATGTACTATATACATGATGATTGTAGAATGCTGCAAGATGTCCTAGTCTTAAAGTTTTGTATGTTGCATTTTTCCTGCCTTCTAGTCTAAAACTTATAACCAATAATAACCTCTAACTGTGCAGATAAAGAGAACAAAGGTAGTAAAATACCATCCTTCATGACAATCTGATTACCTGTGGTGGGTGGAAAGGAATTGGCATACACAGTTGGTTAGGTTCATTAAGGGTAGCTTGACTGACTTCTTTTGGAGTATCTAGCATTTGTCAGTTCAAGAGGCAGGGTACCGAACTAGCCCATGATCTGATCCATCACATCCGATACTTACACCTTATGGCCCTGACTGAAACAGTTTATCTCCCTCCTTCATGTGCTGTTAGGTGGTTATCACAGTTGTGTGATAGTATAGGACGCTGTGCGAATAAAGCTCTGTTTATTCATGCTTCTCATCCCAGCTGTTGCTTATCTGGGATATTTATGTTCCTACCTCCATTTGTTAGGTGACACCACTAAGGGTGTGTCTACACTAAAATCAGTGACTAAAATTAGCTGACACAGGCCATGGCTGGCCTGTGTCAGCTAGAGTCCTGCAAATCTGAGTCAGCTATGGGGCTGTTTAATTGCATTTAGGCTCAGACTGGAGGGTCCTTCAGCTGACATGGGCCAGCCATGGGTGTTCAGTTGTGGTGTAGACATTAGCTCTTTCATTATTTACATGTTTTCCATGGTACTTCCCTGTGCACAAGGTATAAAGAGTTGATTGCCAATTAGATAGCTGTTCACATTTTTTATCCACCATCAAATTCTTCTAAGCTTCCTGGATTGAGTTAACTATTCTAGAAAATTCCATTTTGTATGATCGTGAAAGACAGCAGGCAGTATTGCAAGTATTCTCTCAGCTGTGTGTTGGTGAGTTGAGGCTCAGCAGATCTACATGGAATAACCTAGTTAACTTCTCAAGAGTTCCACCTCTTTAAACAGAAACATTGGATTTTTATCCTCTCCCCTGCATCAGGCTCCCAAATTAGCCAGGACCCAACTTTATTGTGAGCCCCAAGTAATTATTTTTGATTTTTTGTTGTTGGTTGTTGTTGTTTTTTTCCATATTCTGCCCATCCTGGCCCTCCCACCCCCCTGCAAAATTCTTCCCAACTCAGTGATATTCTAACATACTTTCTGTCCTGACAGTTTTCCATACCATAGAAATTGCCAGACCAGTTTAAAACAATGGTCCACCTAGTCTTGTCTCCAAGAGTGGCCAATGCCAGATGTTTCAGAGGAAGGTGTTAAATCTCCATCGTGGAAAATGATGAGATTTTTCCTCACCTTGTCAGTAGTTAACTCATGCCTCAGTGCATAAACCATATCTTTTATATTACTACTATCTAATATAACTAGTGTTCTCTTTATCTGTATAAATGTCTGCTCCTTTTAGAATTCTGGTAAATTCTTGGCCTCAGTGATATCTTGTGGCAGGGAGTTCCATAGACCAATTATGATCAGTGCTCTTTCTTTCTCCCTCTTTCCACCCTTTTCTATCCTAGGAATTATTTATTCTGATGCCTATAATCACAACTACTAAATGGGGAAAAGATGTATAAGCTCAAAGGCAAGTAGGTTTCCCAAAGATCTCGTTTAGTTTTTGGCCACTTCCAGACTCCCCTATCATTTTCCTTCAGTTTCCCTGTGTGATGGGAACTATGCTACAGTGGTGGATACTGTTATAAGAGCCTCAGTAGATCGGCTTGAGAGAAGTTGGTTGAATTCATCTGCCTAAGCCCATTGATTTAACTGAAGTTAAGTGGTGTAGGTGACCCCTTTTCCCAGCATAACCCAGTAATATTTACAACCAGTAGTCCTTGCCAGGATAGTTAGATATAAATGGGGGAGGGATTTCTAGCTAAAGATTGGCAAGGGAATGAAATTTATAACTTTTAACCTTTGAACATTTGTCATTCAGACTCTGCTGCTCACACGTAACTATTGCTTAGAAAATTTCCTAATTAGCTAAAGATTACTAGCAGGGCTTTCCCTCTCTTCAGCAAAAACTCTGTTCCTTGTGATCCCTTCAGACTAAAGGCAGAGAGATAGACCTTGTCCCCTTTGCAGCCCTGTTTCTTGAGATTTCAACATCAGTCCTGAAAGGGGCTGTAATTCAGAAAAAGACTGGCGTTTTTCATAGCAGAAATCCTTCCAGGCATGATATGGATCTCCATCCAGATGCTCTGCCGAGGGGGAGACTAGGGATTCCTTCGTAGCCTTGTTTAAAAAAGGAAAATGGGTAGGAATTCCTGAAAAAGTAAGAGAATCAAAGTAACAAACTATTTAGGCCAGGTCTACATTATAAACTTGCATCAGTATAACTGTCACTCAGGGCTGTGAAAAATCCACACCCCTGAGCAACACAGTTATACCAGACCAGTATAGACAGCGCTATGTCGACAGGAGGGCTTCTCCCATTGACATAGCTACCCCCTCTTGTGGAGGTGGATTAACTATGCCGATGGGAGAAACTCTCCTGTCGGAGTAGTAGCATCTTCACTGAAGCACTACAGTGATGCAGCTGTGCTGCTGCAGCATTTTAAGTGTAGAACTGCCTTAGGAAAGAGTGAGTTCTGGGATGAGGTTAGTGAGTTCTGGGATGAGGTTGGTGAGTGGAGGACTCCAGATCTAGGCTAGATGCCATCATTGGGCACTTTCTAGGAGGTGTATTTGGACTAAACTGGCTAGGAATCTAATAATGACACTTTGCTCCCCTTTTAATTTTACTATTAATTGCCCTTCAAAACTATTTGAACTTGCACTTTTTCCATTGAGTGACTGCTGATTCTGCACACTTTATCTGGATGTGCAGCCTTTATTGGCAATTACTGGGGACTCTGATGCCTGATGTGTTCAGGGCCATAAGTTGCTGCATTTTTTTTTTTCTGATATGAGTTGGGAGGCTGATGATCAAGGTCTTTTCAAGGTATATTATAAAGTCCTTGAAGTTGGCAATCTGCTCACAAGGAGCAGAGATAGAGCTAGTTAGACAAAGGTTTCAGAGTAGCAGCCGTGTTAGTCTGTATTTGCAAAAAGAAAAGGAGTACTTGTGGCACCTTAAAGACTAACAAATTTATTAGAGCATAAGCTTTCGTGAGCTACAGCTCACTTCATCGGATGCATTTGGTGGAACCGACAAAGCGTTGCTGAGATAGGTTTCCAGGATACCAAAAAGGTGATTTAAAAAGTAGTAATTGAATTACAGCTTGATGGGTCTGTAATGCAAAAAAGTAGAAGGAAAATGTTGCCTGTTAACTCACATTTGGAATTTAGCACTAAACTAAAGCTGTGGAGCCTGTGAGAGTGAGGGTGTGTCTACGCTGCACAGGAAAACCTGCGGCTGGCCTGTGACAGCTGAGTTGAACTCCAGCTGCAGGGTTCTTTTATTGCTGTGTAGGCTTCTAGGCTCGGGCTGGAGCTTTGGCTGTGGGACCTGCAAGATGGGAGGGTGCCAGAGCTCAGGCTTCAGCCGGAGCTTGGATGTCTACACAACAATGAAACAGCCCCACAGTCCAACCCCCATGAGCCAGCACAGGTCAGCCTCAGGTCTCTAGTTGCTGTGTACACATACCACAGTCTGCAGCCATGAGTGGCTCTTACAAATCAAGCAGTTTGAAGTGACCTATTTGTGGAAAGGCCAGACATGTGACTCTGCGATTATTAATCGAATAAACATGGTAAATGTTTGATTTGTGTGGCAATGTTCTGTTTTTATTGAATTGCAAAGCACTTGTTATTGAAATCACAATGCTGTGGAGAAGGTGTTGGTACCATGTAACTGTCTCAGCAACACAAGATCATACTTTAAAATTAACATTGAAAATCTGAATGTCCAGGCGGAGGGAAATAATGATATAGGTAGACAGAGTGCATGTTATGGGTTGGAACACAAACTAAATTTAGGGTTTCAGAGTAGCAGCCATGTTAGTCTGTATCTGCAAAAAGAAAAGGAAATAACTAACAAATAACTAACAAATTTATTTGAGCATAAGCTTTTGTGAGCTACAGCTCACTTCATCGGATGCAGTCCACTGAATGCATCCGATGAAGTGAAGCTTATGCTCAAATAAATTTGTTCGTCTCTAAGGTGCCACAAGTCCTCCTTTTTTTTTTTCTTTTTTTCTTTTTGTAAATTTAGGGTGTAAAGCATAAAGTACAAAAAAAATAAGCCAAATTCTTATGGACATAGGAAACCTGTGTATTGCAAGTCAGTTGTTCACCTATACACAGCCCCTTCACTCTAGTTTTCTGTATGCATTGTCTGAGAAATCAAAGAAAATATGGGAAGCAAAAACAGAAATGAGACAGTTGGGCACCTGACATGTTTTTTATAAGTATGTGTTGCAAAAGAAATCTCAGATTAGAAAGTCTACATGTGTTGGAACCCTCCATCTCCCAGCTGTTGTCTTTCTCCCCCTCCCTCTCCCCCCCATGGATTCTAGACTAGGTTGCTTAAATCTTTCCTGACCCAAAAGATTTGAGATGGCAGCTACCATTGTTAGGAGGGCCAAGTTCATCCCTGGTGTGACTGTTTGTTTGCTTAGGGTGCATAGAGAAGTCAGCAAAGGGGAGTTACTGAACAACCTTCTTATGGAATACTTAACTTTTGGTCTAGGGAACTATGTGCTATTTTTTTTTTTCCCAGTGGGGAGGGGAATGCAGGTCCCGAAATGACCAAATTCTGATGGACACTGCAGGGCTTTTGTTGCACCTGAGTTCCCTCATCTTTGAAGAGTTTAAATAATTTGAGATGGTTCTTAGGCTGGGAGGTTGCTAACTGTTGTTCTGCAGCTGGTATAGGAGGTTCTGTAAATGGAATAACTGTTGGTTGCAATGAGTCATCTTATTACTGCTGATACTAGCTAGTTGTTTCTGTTAATAAGGATCTGAAACTGCTCTAGTGGGTAACAGAGTTCAGGCTACATCTCTGTTCTGATTTACTCAAATTGTAGCTTCCTGAACTTCATGCTCAGGAACACCCTAAAATGTTTGGTACAAATGGGTACTGGCTGAAGAGTTCAGAAAGGATGGTGCTGTCAGACTCTCTGTAGAGTCTCACAAGAGATCGAGACTAGCGCTGTGATAGTGCCACACAATGGTCCACATAAGGATGTGAGCTGTGTACGAGTGAGAATTGGAATATTTGCTGTAGCCAGGTACCTAAAAGTAGATATCCAGTTTCTATTCAGGGTAATCTCATCCTACCTCCTTGTCATGTGATGGTGCTAATTCCTATCTGTTGATTACAGGTTTCAGAGTAGCAGCCGTTGTGTTAGTCTGTATTCGCAAAAAGAAAAGGAGTACTTGTGGCACCTTAGAGACTAACAAATTTATTAGAGCATAAGCTTTCGTGAGCTACAGCTCACTTCATCGGATGCATTTGGTGGAAAAAACAGAGGAGAGATTTATATACACACACACAGAGAACATTGATAGTGTGAGAGTTCTCAGGGGTACAGTGCATCATTATTCAATTCAATTATTCAATTTACTCTCCCAAATGGAACAGCTTCAGACTGATCTTCTGACATGCATATCCTGTATACACTGGTCTATTTTTTGTGTAGAAACCATTGAAAGGGTCAGGGAATAACAAAACAAAATGCAGAGCCCCTAGTTAAACTTTGATTTTACTTCGTTGTGTTTTCTTTCATTGCTCTGGGCAATTCCTGTTTTTCTGCAATAAGGTGGTGTCTTAGTTTCTACCTGGTACCTTCAGCTGGGTCTTCCTCTGAGGCAGACAGAAAACCAGATGATTTACAGAGGCACAAATTGAAGTGCAGCACCCCTGCTCCCAAACATATCTGGCTGAGTGACCTGCACAGAGTCTGTTTAATCTCAGTGGAAATCTGGCCACTGTTCCCAAGACTGTGCCCCACATTGCTGCCCTCTTTGTGTCTGCCCTTCATGCTTGTGTGTCCCTCTCATTGGAGTGCATGATGAGTATCTGTGTTGTAAGGATAAACGCTAATAACATTAATGATGGTTCATTCATTGTTGTTAAGTATTGCCTGTTCTGTTTTCTTTTTCTCCTGAGGAGAGCTCCCAGACCATTTGACACGCATAATCAAAAGTTATAAGGTCACTGCATTGCCTGTGTTTCTCCCACCCTCCCTCCTAGCCCAAAACTAAGTGCTGCAGCTATCTTAATAGAGTGCTGACACAGGGAATTCATTTCTGTTTTGTCTAATTCTTGTTTGTCTGAGTTTAACCTTTCACCCACATCTGTTTCCTATGACCTTATCTCTGCAGATAGCCCAAAGCATTGAGGCTCTGGGTGAAGTGACCCCTTTGTATCCCTTGCCTCCCTCACAGGAGTGTTGTAAAGCTTACAGTTTTATAAAGTACTGTGAGATGCAGGAGATGGGAGTCTGGTAGGGCTTGGAGCCGGTCTGCAGTATTTGCACTGAATGTGAAATTCTTTTGTGAAGAACACCTCAAATGAGGGGGTGATTTCTCTGCGCCAGCTGTGGTGAGATTGCTGCTGGGGCACTGTGATTCTGTCTCCATTCTGCACTTGTAGAATGGATGCTGATAGGGCCAAAAACAAAAAATGGGTCACATGGACAAAGGAACTGGACGTGAAGACATGGAAAACAGGCAACAGAGAGGGGACAGGATAAAGGTTTATAAATATTGGTGTGAATAACAAAGAGGAAGAATAGGTCAAAACTTGTTGTTCTTTGACAGGGGAAGCCTGAGACCCCATTAGTGAAAGTGCTAATGAGAGAACCTAGATGAAATAAGGTAGAGACACTCCAATACTTCTGTGGGGGGTCTGTGGAGCACCTGTGCTTGTATATTAGGTATGTGCATGTAGAAGGCACCTTCCCAGTCACCAAATATCTGTAGGTATTTGAAACCTAGAGGGTAGAGCAGAGTTTATTTCTAGTTGATACAAAGCTGGGAGTAATCAGTTTGGCAGATGGAACTAAAACCATAGCACAACCTTGTGGAACTAGTTTGAACTCAATAACTAAAATCTGCAAAGGTATAGAGGGTCTGATAAGAGGGAAATATCCTAAAGCCTAACTTGCAGGGTGGCTGGGCAGTGGGACCACTAGGATTACAGAGCATGATGGAAGGCATAGATTTGGTAATGCTGTACCAAAAGGCAAATGTCATATTCAGCAGTCTCTCACACAAGATGATTCCTTTTTTCTTGGCGGATTAGATCTCACTAAGGAATGAGTTCAAGTTTGGGCACCATTCTCGTGTATATATATATTTGTGCATTTAAAAAAACATTCTAAACTTCGAATGTTAAACGTTGTCAGCTTTGGCAATATTTACTATCATAAGGCAGTTTCAGTTATTAAATAAAACAGAAAAGTTCTATGTGACATTGATTTTCTGCAGCTGGGGAAAGACCAAGTCCCTTGTCATGCTAACAAAGCCTATTTGACTTGAAAATTGATCCTGCCAGAAAATAGAAATATGTAGGAGTGCATCAGCAATTTATATTAATGAAAATATCATGCAGCATGCTTTCTTTTTAGAACTTTAAAACCTTTCTGGGATTTTGTTGCAAGAGAATGAAAGAGGCAGCGAAACCACTCATGTAAACAGAGATGGGCTTATGTTGAACTCCTTTTCAAACTGCCCTGATTCCATAGTTGCCATTTTGTGTAAGATAAATAACAAACTTCATTCTATAGGGGAGTTCGCGGCTGGCGTTCTTCACCTGAAGGCAAGGGGGGGGAGTGAGAGAGAAAAACGATCAATGTTTTGTACAATACAATTTGAGAGTTAAGAGAATTGAAAATTTTAAGTCTGGGGAAAGGAGAACTGTCTACAGGTATATAGAGAACCCAGATGAACCATCCTTCCCTGCCATCCAGGGAGCTTGGAAGGTTCATAACTAGAAGAACAATTGGGGCAATGGAATAATTGGTCTGGGAGGCTATTGAATCACCCTCTTGGAGAGTCGGGCCGAAAACTAGGGATTCATCTATTAAGACTGGCTGTTCTTAAACTACTCCTATCACAGTGCAGGGAGTTGAGGTGACATTGCTCATCTGAATATCGGGCTTTCAAATGATTGTTCTAGACTAAGGGCTTGTCTACCCAGTGACTAGAACAGAAATAATTGTATGGGTTATAATTCAGACCTCTGGTAATTTTGGTGAAAATCTGTGTGCATACCTTTATTCTGGATTAAAATTGGTAAATTGACTGTGTATCTAGGCAATTGCGATCTGTGACTTTTGTTGCAACAGCCTATGTGCAGGGCTGTTCTACTTGCCCCTCTTTTTGTAACTGGGTTTAGTGCTCTGTCTTCCTCGCTACACTATAACAATGTTTCTCTTTTATCCCATCTAGATAATTTTACCACCCTCTCTGAAGATGGAAACAGGACAGAGCAGGAAGCTGTGATTCGGATCAATGGGTGGCTCATCTGCCAGGAGCAGGATGAAATGCTGAACCTGGCTTTTACTGTTGGATCCTTCTTGCTGAGTGCAATCACTTTGCCTCTTGGGATTGTCATGGACAAATATGGCCCTCGCAAACTGCGTCTGCTTGGCAGGTTGGTGTCATGAAGCCTACCAACTGTTTCAAAACTAGAAGTTAATTTTGAGCCAGAGGTTATGCTTAGTCCACAGTTCAGTGGTTTCTGGCAAGCCGCTCATTCTACTCAGGTTCTTGTACCATGCCTATCACCAGGGGATCTCATATCCATGGTATCTGACCACTATTGTTGTCTTTGTAAAATGGACATCAGGAAAATAGAACCTGTCTGCTGTTGGACTGGACTGGAAATCTCCCAGAGGTCCTAGCCATGTACAGGATAGGGCTGAGGCTGACAGTTGAACTCATTTAGCATGTTGAATCTCCCTGTAAGGAGAAGGGGAGGGGACTTACATCTGTGTTCCTACAGTCTCTGACTTCTGAATTCCCTGGGAAACGAGGTCTTGGGGGGGAGAGAAGAACTCTTCCACTGTGTCAGTAGGGGTGGGAGTCAAGCTGATACTAAGTCAATGCCCCAGCATGGTGCTAGAGTCAGTACTGCTGAAGGTGCTATATCACACAAGAAAACAAGGTCTGTCTTGCTTGTGGTTACTAAATTATCCCATCCCACTTGACTTGCAAGAACTGGATTTTACCCCATTTGGTCCAGAGTTAATTGCATATTGCCTGTCTAAAGCTTCCCTTGTGCTTTCAAGTGGCAAAGGAACAATATGCATCACTTCCTGTCTCAAATGATCATGTGGAGCTGGTATTAACAGTTGCTGTGACAGAATGCAGGGGAGAAGTTCTTTCTTGGGTAACTGGGTTCCAGACAGTTAGAATATTTACAGACCTAGACAATGTGAATTGTAGCTGGAACTGAGCCAGTACCTTGTGCAAAGCACTGAGGGCAGCTATTTGTGCTCATTGACCTGCGTCACTTGGGAGGTGGGCAGATGAAGGCTCTGAATGCTCTTCATACAAACTGCTGCTTTACAGTAAACCAACCTGGAGGGGACTGAAGTCTGGATAGATGTGAGTAGGGCCATGTCATGGGGAAAGGTGGTTGCAGTCTCCTTTGGTGATGTTTGGGAAGACCCTATGGGACACTGACACTGCCTGAAAATTCAGAACCTGTTAGGACCTCAAGTTTGCGTTACTGCATTGGGAAAGGTTGACCCTTCAATACCCATAGAAGGTGCACGAACAACTTTCACCCATTACTCTAGATTTTTGTCTCCAAACCATCCACAACCCTTTCATCTTATCCAGATTCTGCTTCAGCCAATTAACTCTCAAAGTCTCAGCCTTAGCCAGGCACTGAGACAGCAGAGACAGTGTAACTTATCTATAATAGGCTTTCTTACATGTGGTTAAAGGCTTCAATTCTGTTTCAGTGCCTGCTTTGCTGTGTCCTGTGTGATGATTGCATATGGAGCTAGTAACCCAAATTGTAAGTACGGAGCTCTGTGGACTCTATTGAAAGGGTCTTGGGGTTGTTACACTTCTGAAAGATTCAGCTAGTAACTGGGGGCTGTAGTGTGCAGAGAATACTAAAATAAGGGCACATACTCTGATTATAGTGTCCAAAGAACAAACTTTGCTTATTGCCTAGTGGGAGGGTGCAGTGTCTCAAAGGCAGGCCCAGCTCCTCGTGTAAGCACTGATGGGAATGCAGCCAGAGTCCCATACCCCAAGAACCCTGTGAGCAAAAAGTGTGTAAAAAACAAAACAAACAAAAAACAAAACAAAACCAAAACAAAACAAAAAAACAACCCAAAACTTGCTAGTGTTCTTACCCGCCTGCTTTGTATCACGTATAAAGTATAATAACCTTGCACTGCAGACCAGGCCTGCCATTGACAAGTGAGATACAGAGCCCCATGGTGTGTTGAGGGGGCATTAAGCTTGGCCTCCAGAGGGAAGATTCTGGGGTGTGCTGCTTAGCAGTATCAAAGGTGGCTCTGAGGCAGCTGTGTTTTTCCCAGCTTTGCTCTTTTCCCGGGGTAAGATGCCTCAGCAGTGGTGAGCTCACAGTGAGTTTAAGAAAAAACGTTGAAAGGTTCCTCCAGAATTTAGAGATGGGCAGTAACCAATGCTGAATGTTCAAGGCTTCCCCAGCCCCAGGATAAATATAGTCATATCCTCTAGCTGAGATAGTCCCTGGAGCCCAGTTCTAAAAAGTAAAATTTTCCTTTTGAGACCAATGCTGACCAGTGAGACAGTTCAGCAGGGGGTGGAGAAGAGACCTTGGGCTCCCACACATCCCAGAGAAAAACTAGTGTCCACAGCTCTGCAAACTGATGCTCACACTGCATTCTGATTCTCCTAGTACCTGAAGTTCTTTCCCTGTGACCTTGGCTTAGAATGAACAGTGTGCATCTAGAATGAGCCAGTTTGGATGGAACCTTTCACTCTGTGCAGGACGTTGGCTCAGTCCTTGCCAAAATTCTACTTGTTGGAACCAGGATTTTGGGGACACAGTGATTCCATCCAGTAAATGCTCTTGTTTTTTCCACTGCAGCACTGTCGGTGCTGATCTTCATCTCACTGGCTCTGAATGGCTTTGGTGGAATGTGCATGACCTTTACCTCACTTACGGTAAGTGAAGAGAGTTATTATGTGAGCAATTGTGAATCTGCCCTCCCTTCATTTATCCTTTGGCTTCCACCCCACAGCTCTTTACAAGGCCCCACCTATAGGGAATAGGGAGATATTATTTTCTCATTATCTAGCTCCATGGTTCTCAAACTTTTGTATCAGTGACCGCTTTTACACACAAAGCCTCTGAGTGTGTGTGTGGGGGCCCCCCTTATAAATTAAAAACACATTTAACAACTATTATAAATGCTGGAGGCAAAATGGGGCTTGGGGGTGGAGGGTGACCGCTCATGACCCCCATGTAATAACCTTGTGACCCCCAGTTTGAGAACCGCTGATCTAGCTGGTGAACTGAACTGGCAGGAAGGTGCCAAGTGGATCCTTCATCGTTTGCCGAGTTGAATAGATTCATGCTCACCTGTATTTTTATATGAATGGGGTAGTTGGCCTATGACTCTTCTATTTGAAAAGCTTGCTATTGGATGGTTAGCCCAGGGCTCAGCTGTCCCTTACCAGTGGGGATAGTTGGTGAGAGGGAAGAGAAGGCTCTTTTCTGTCTTTTGAGCCAGATTCTGTATTCACTTACACATGTGCAATGCAGCTGACTGAAGCGGGGCCCACATGTAATGCATTGCATTTAGCTCTAGCTTACTCGTAGGAGAAGGTGGGGGGCATAAGGCTCTTGAAAGTTGAAGGATGTAATGAAATCTTGGGCAGGAAGGCGGGGAAGTACTGTTCTTTTGTAAATGGCAGATACTATTGTTTGTAGTGCTGCTTTGACCAGCAACAAAGCAATTAACAGCATAGGAAGTTGTTCTGAGGTGGGGGACAAGTACTAGTACAAACCAGTTCCTTTTGAGTGTGGCTGTGTGATTTTTCCTTCCCCCGCCCCCCACAGGGAAGGAGAGTTCCTTGGCACAATGGGCTTTGCCCTTTTATATGGATGAGAATTACTCCAAGGTGCTGACAGACTTTTTCTTGGAAGTGCTGAGCTGTTGAAATATGCCCAGCCCAGCTCCATCTGTGCAGCATACTTATGTCTGTTTACTCAGTCCATTGACTGGAGCACAAACATTAGCCAGTGGCTAAGTCTGCTGCCTCTCTGCATTTTGGGGCTCTTGTTGCTTAGAGATGGGAGCAGAGGCAGCAACCAATTTGAGAATGAATTTTTCACCTCATTAGTCTTACCCTTGTTAGTGTGGCTGGAACTAGGTGTTCTGAGCTGAAAATCTCTCAGAAAATTGCTTGGGAAGCAGTTATATTACCTGTTTTGATCAAAAATGTCTCAAAGGTTTGGACCCAGCTCACTTTCACCTTGTTTTTAAATTTCTCTCCAACCTATGGGTTACACACAGACTGAGTTCCTGTGAATTGTCATGGGCAGAGGCTGGGTTTAGAGGCTGTTGTATGTATTGTAATGTCAGAATTGTGGAATCTAACTGCTTTAGATAGCAAGTAAAGTCATAGTCCAAAAGTTTCAAAAATGTGTATAAAGCCTGGCTTCTAAATTCATATGAAACACACACTTCTGAAAACCCTGTTTGTAATCCTGGACCCAAAGAGTGTACAGGGTAAATGGAGTATGACACAGGCAGAACATAAGGAGACAAACACCAGAAAGGAGGGGCCCATGAATAAGCCTGTGGGGCTGGTAAGGTGACTCATATCATGTTAGTGTCAAGGGTGGTGGTTTGGTAACTTTGTGTTTATCTGGGTCGCTATTGGAGAGATTGTAGGATCTGAAGGAGGACATGAAGGTTGCATACTATATGGGAGAGGCTGTGTGTGGAGAAGGCAAAGCCTTCGTATGCAGGCATCCTTAACTGTCTCTTTAGTGAGCTGTAGCTCACGAAAGCTTATGCTCAAATAAATTTGTTAGTCTCTAAGGTGCCACAAGTACTCCTTTTCTTTTTGCGAATACAGACTAACACAGCTGCTACTCTTAAACCTGTCATTTTGAATGACAGTTTATCTCAGCAGGAGCCCCATCTTGTGGCCAGAGACCCAGCATTTCAAAACTTGTCTCTAACTTTGGATCTGTGTCTTTATGCCCCCAAATTTCCATGCATAGATCGGGAAGTTAGACATCAGGCTGATTTGCCTGTATAAATTCCCTTTGGGGCGTATAATACCTATGCATATAAATGTGGGAACTAGTGTGAGGGCCCTTTCCAGCTGTGACCCATGAGCTGTATGTAGAAAGGTGTGAGAAGGGGGGGAAAAATCAGAGCATGAATACTGTGCATATAGGTATTGCAATTACCAGGGGATGCCTCCTGCTCTGTGGCAGTGTGGATGTTACATACACAGTGTGATACTCTACATAATGAGAAGGGAATTTAGAGGTGAGCTGGAAACAATGAGACTGAGATGAGCTTTCGGTAAGTAGATCTGAAGAGCTTGACATTCATTGCCCAAAGTCCAGATGCTTCTGCACTAATGTCTCCAGTCCTAATGAGTTTAATGTGGTGTGAGGAGCCCATTCTGGCTGGTACAGGAACTAACTGGTGAGTGCGTAGATGTTTGTGTATGCAAGTCCTGAGAAAAAACAAAGTGACTTCACCACCCCTCCAACTGCAATGACCTATAGTGCTGCTTAGGTTGGGAGTGCAAATCCTAGGGGCCTCGCCTTCTGCTGCAAGAGCTAATTCTGTGCAACCATAGTTCTAATGAAGGTTGCTACTTCACATATATATGTGTGTGTGTGTTTGTTTTTAAAGGCAGGGGATGGAAACTTGTCTGAATAAAAATTCATCTTGCCTAACTGCTCAAAGGAGTGGATCCTTTGTAGCTGATAGTGATGAGGTTTCCAACCCTTACAAGATGGGTTACAGGTATTGAGCTATGAGTTGCTTGTTTCCTGGGATATGGCTCCACCCTTATCAACTCCAGCCAGTGGGTGGAACCCCACCTGGGTGCATAAAGATACTATCTGGCCTCAAATGTATATGGGTCAGGCCATTCTTGCTGCCCTTTGTCCTGGAGAAGTGTGAGTTGGTCCTGTCAGCCGTGGTAGAGGGTGAAGTCTGCCCATGATGCTTGAGGAAGGATGGTGCATATGAACAGCTGTGTCAGGGCAAAGGGGGATAAGATGTGGGACGCTGTGTATGAAATTTGCCTCCTAATTCTGAAACCTTCTCTGTAACAAATCCTTGGGATATAATAAAAAATAAATGGCAGGCTGTATAGTGTCTTTGATGAGCTGATGTCTGAGCCTGCTCAGTCTGTGTTTCCTGGATGTCCTGAGCTGCAGGGCTGACAGATTGGGGAGGAGAGTGGAAGGGCAACAATGGCTGGTGATGGTGTTCCCAGTTCTGGGAAGCTGGTCAGACAGACTCTGCCTGTTACAGCGCAATGCAGAGATCTCTAGGGAGTGACTTGGACTTAGCCATTGTAAGCAGGCATTTGTAAATGGACACGGAGCAATCCGTGCTGGTGGCTGCCTGCAACGCAGGAATCTAAGAGCACAGGGAGCTCAAGCCAAACTACTCTGCACAGGGAGATAAACATATGTGATAAATTACCACAGAGGGCCTTTTATAGATTGTAGCAGGGAGCATCAAGAAGAAAAACAGCTGTATTTTAAAATGAGAATAGGATAGAAAACAAGCTTATGTCCTTTGCTGCTGTTCTGTAATGGGGAAGGGCAGCCTTGTGAGTGTCTTTATTACTAAGCAGTATTCGGAATATCAAGTTGTGTGTTTTTTTTGTTTGTTTGTTTGTTTTTGTTTGTTTTCTGGAGAAGGGGAACTGGAACTTCCCCTGGCCTTGATGGAATGATACTTTCATAGTGAACATTTCTCTAGGGCTTAGAAGGAGTTCAAATTAAATAGCTATTAACAGAAAACCAAGTTTAGACATTGACTAAAAATGCCTCTCCCAGATGCTCAATTTCAGTCTCTTGGAATTTCCCACAAATTCTCTCCAGTCCTCCCAGCAAAAACCAGGAAGTCCAGAACTTTTATTTCTAATCTTAAAAAAAGAAAAGAAAAAACAACCCCAAACCCCAAGCATACACAACCCTTTCCTGTCACATTCATATACTATGGGGAAGCAAGAAGACCCAAACATGCTTTTGTTTTTACTTTGTAGCTCCTCTTTACATGGAGAAGTCTCGGTATTGCAACCCCAAGCATTCAAAACACTTGTTAGGCCTTTAATCATAAGGTCACGTGTACAGGATTGGGACTATATCTTGAAAAGTGATTACTCTTAAAGGGACATAGAGGTCATGGTGGCGACTGGCTGAACATGGGCTCTCAGTGCTAAGAAGCTAACACAATCCTTGGTTGTATAAGCAGAGGAATGCAGTGTAGGAGTAGGTAGGTGTTTTTAGTCACTGCATTCAGCATCAGTGAGACCATTACTGGAATACTGTGCCCAGTTTTGGAATCTACACATCAAGATTGGAAAGGGTTTAGAAATGAGGTACAAGAATTATTCTGGATCTGGAAAATCTCTTACATGATGGAAGAAGCTCAATATATTTAGTTTATCCAAGAGAAGGTAAAGAGGTGACATGATCACTGTCATTAGTATCTATGTGAGGAAACAATTTCTGATAGTGGAGGGCCTTCAATCTTGCAGAAAAATGCATTACAAAATCCAGTGGCTGGAAGCTGAGAAGTTACACAAATTCAGATTAGAAATAAGATGCAAAATTTTAATGGTGAGGGTGATCAGCCACTGGAACCTTTACCTTGTGATGTGGTGAATTCTCTGTCACTTGGAATCTTTAAATAAAGATTGCCCTTCTTTCTAAAAGATGTGCTGTAGCTCAGCTACAATTTAGGGCTTGACGCAGAAAGTGCTGGATGAAATTCTCTGGCCTGTTATGCAGGAGATCAGACTAGATGAAATGGTCCCTTATAGCCTTGAAAATATATGAAAAATAATAAAATTTTGGGTCTGTCTGCCTTTTTATGGTTCACTTTTTCAAGTCTCTTCTGCAACCATGAGAGCTAGAAAATATATATATTTTTTTAAATAATGAAAGCTGCTGATTGTGTAACTGCCAGTCCCTAGTAGCTGGAGCTTTAAGAAAAACACCGAACATCAAGAGTTGGCAACACTGATGGGGAAACAGGATATGGAAGGAGGATAGCACCAGTGCCCTTTTCCTGGTCTATTTTGAAGGTTTTCCTTTTAGGACCAGTTCTTCCTTCCCCCCCCCCCCCCCCAAATCTGAGGTTCAGATAATCAAGTGGTCAGGGCCAACAATTGGGGCCAGGTTTTCTAGAGAGTTCATCCAAATATGCTGAACTCTTTTGAAAATCCAGCTATGTTCTATGGAAAGTGAGCCTTTCTCAAAATTCTGCCCTAATGGGGAGAGGAGCACAGGTTCTACCTTCCCTCCTTGCCATAAAAAGACTTGGCTATGATGGCAAAGGCTGTTTCACATCTTCAGGCACATTACTAAAAATTGCCACCAACCACTATGGCTGAAGTGTCACCTAGGCTTGAGTCTTGCTTCTGTGCTGTGTAGAAAAGGCTCTTTGTGTGATCTCTGTGGCTTTGAAAGAAAACCAAGCCATGAAGCAGCTGTGTTTGTGGAGTACTTGCCCTGCTCCAAGCCCTTCCCGCAGCAGCTGTTGTAATTCTGTAGGCTTATTTAGGTTTAGGGTATTACTGAGTTTAAATAAACAGGAGATGAATTCCCTGCCTGGTGACAAGGACCAGCTTCTTTCTAGACTAAGACAGAGAGGTTACAGTGTGACAAGTGTTGTGTTGTGGTGCAGATTTAGGCCACCACACCCAGAGTTGCAATTTCATGCCTGGGAAGAGATCGCTTTATATGTTTCCAATGCACACCTCCCTAAAACAGTCAGTTGACAGCTGTTCTGGGTGTCGGCATGTCCTACTGCAGAACATTGCTGCATGCCCTGCTGCTGCCAAGTTGTTTTCTCAGGTTCTCCCAAAAGTAGAGTGAGGGCTAGTCTGTGCTATATGGTGCAGCTGCAGCACGTCTGGTGAAGATGCTCTTTGCCAGTGGTCATCAATCCATAGATCACGATCAACTGGTCAGTCCTGGAGCCTCTAGCAGTCAATTACGATCTCCAGTCACTAAAAGACGGGTGGTGCAGTGGGGCTAAGGCAGGCTCCCTGCCTGCCCCAGCCTCCCACCTCTCCCAGAAGCAGCCAGCATGCCTCTGCAGCCCCTGGGGGGGAGGCAGGAGTCTCCATGCTCTGCTCCTGCCTGCAAGGACCACCCCCGCAGCTCCCATTGGCTGGGAACAGGGAACTGTGGCCAATGGAGGCTGTGGGGGCAGTGCTGCCAGGGCAGGCAGGGAGGTTGCCTTAGCCCTGCTGCGCCGGCGACCAGGAGCTGCCCAAGGTAAGTGCTGCCTGGTGGGAGCCCCACCCCAGCCCTGAGCCTCCTCCTGGAGCCAACACCCCATACCCCTCCTGCACCCCAAACCTTCAGCCCTGAGCCCTCTCCTGGAGCCAGCATCCCATACCCCTTCCTGCACCCCAACCCCCTACCCCAGCCTTTAGCTCCCTGCTGGAGCCTCCATCGCAAATCCCCTCCATCCCAACCCTCAGCCCCCTCCCAGAGTTTGCACCCCTCACCCCCTCCTGCACCCCAAACCTCCAGCCCTGAGCCCTCTCCCAGAGCCAGCACCCCTACCCCCTGCCCCAGGCTCCACCTAAAACCCCCTCCCACACGCCGAACCCCTCAGCCTCAGCCCAGAGCCTGCACCCCCTCCCAACCCTCTGCTCCAGTCCAGTGAAAGTGAGTGAGAGCGAGCGACGGAGGGTAGGGGGGATAGAGTGAGCAGGATGGGGCCTCGGGGAAGGGGTGGGAGAGATCATGGGTTGGACTTAAATTCAAAAAGTGATCTTGTGCATAAAAAGATTGGAGACTACTGCTCTATGCTGATGGGAGAGAGCTCTCCCATCAACATAATAAATCCACCTCCATGAGAGGTGGTAGCTTCTCCACTGTTCACAAAGGTGCTTAGGTCGGTGTAATTTTACATCACTCAGTGAGATGGCTTATTCACACCCCTGAGCGATGTAAGTTGTACCGAAGTAAGTGGTAATGTAGACCTGGCCTAAATCTATAAACATCATAACTGCTGCTCCTGCTCTGGGATGATTGAAGGACCTGGAGATGCATTCCATGTGAAAGTTTGTAACAAGAGAGTACTTCAGAATGTAAACATGCAGGAGATCCCACCTTGGCACAGACTGGCATGCCTGCCTTATTACTGGGAAAAATGGATTTGTTTTCCTATTGCAGCGCATGTATGTGAGAGCTCGTTTCTTCAGGTTTGGTCTAATTTTTCACAGCTCAGCAAGGTTCCTAAACGGCAAATAAAATAATAATATTGCTTTATTTATCAGTCTTAGAAGTAGACAACTGTGGGTGAAAGCTAAAGCTTCTGTTTAACATGCTGAAGATGCCATTTTAATCCCTGAACTCCTTTTGAGATGAAAATTGAAAAAGCCCCTCTACTTGGAGCAGAATTTCTGCCTATTTATAAACTGCAGGAAAGAACCAATTTTAGAGACTTCCCAGCACCCCTCTAATTTGAGTAATTATTTTTTTTAATTCAAGCTCACAGGCTATTAGTAATTGGGACTCATACCTTTCTGGATATTTAAAATATTGGTGGTGGTATTTTTTTTTTATTCTGTCCCAATTTACACTCTTCCCTCTCCTAGCGTGGGACACATTTTGCAAAGTAGATTTAAAAAAAAGTAAATTGTATCTGGACACTTATCCTGCCCATTTGTGTGCTAAGATGATGAGCTTTTTCCCAGCTGATATTTGCTGTATGTTAATAACATGAAAGAGGACCTGTAGCAATGTATAAATTTGCAGGAACCATCAAAGAGGGAGATTGGAGTCTGGTTAGAAATGGGAACTTGGGCTTCAGTGCAACTTGCTGAAGAAAATAGGTCTGAAAAATTAAAAACCAATCATTCCCTTTTACCTGGGTACCTAAAAACATTAGCGGACACTGATCCAGGGTAGGATTTGGGATGAGGATGGGCAGAATCTTAAACCCATCAGCATAAGGTGTTGCAGCATTTGCATCTGCATTTTCTTTGCTTTTCTGTCATTAAGTGCATTTTTTTAAGTGATGATGATTAACAATTGGAACAATTTACCAAGGATTGTGGTGGGTTCTCCATCACTGATGTTTTTTTAACTCAAGATAGCATATTTTTCTAAAAGATATCCTCTGATTCAAACAGGAATTAAGTGCTATAGCCTATTGTATACAGGAGATCAGAATAGATGATCAGTGGTTCCTTCTGGCTTTATGATCTATGAACAATTGTGGCATTGTACAAAGTGCAGGGTATAACGCCCCTAGAGTTTGAGGGACTGTGATGCAGTTAGGATGCTGAAGAATGAGAAATAATATGGAAGTGAGTGGAGATCAGTATCCTGTGGGTTGTGTGTGTTAGAGGTTGGGGGCAATATTAATCTATATTAATCTCCCCTTTTCTAGCTAGTAGATAGGACCGAGGTGTATATAATTCAGAGGTGTAGAGAAAGGTGGTGAACACAAAGTTTGACACGGAAACTGGTTGGGAAAATAGGAGCGTGAAAGAGTGGGCAGTGGGGGAGTTAAGGACAGATACCTTTATGCAAAGCGTAATTAATGTGTGGGGAAGACCTGCTCCCAAAGGCAGCAAGAAAAGCTGCAGCAATGGCCATGTTTATTTTGGTTTAAAAGCTAGTTACTAAGGGCTTTTCTACATGGGGAAATTTACTGGTATAACTATAGTGATATACTTACAACTCCCTGTATGGATACTCTTATTCTGGAATTAAAATGCTTTTTCCAGTGTGTGACATACTGGTAAACTTCCCTGTGTAGGCAAGCCCTGATGGGGTAACACTAAAGGCAGCAGAGCAGATGAGCACTTTCACAGCCTCATTGCATCCCAGTGTACTGTTATGGAAAGCCAAATAAATTATTGAATAATTAACATTTTCTTCCTTTTCCTAGATCCAAAGGCAAAAATCTTTGGTGCCAGGGGCTTCTCAAAGCAACGTTCTTCTCTTCCTTCCTTATTCCCGTAGTCCAGTTTCAACAAGATGTTTTGTTTGTTTTTATTTCCCTCCTCTTTCCCCCCCCCCCCCCCAGCTGCCCAACATGTTTGGTGATCTTCGTTCCACATTCATTGCTCTGATGATTGGCTCCTACGCGTCTTCGGCTGTCACTTTTCCTGGAATCAAGGTGAGGATGTGGAATCCTGAGCCCTGACAAATTTGGCTCAGCAATTCTGATGTTGCTGTTTTAGACTCCATGCTGCATGATGGTAATTAGAAAGGGTGGTCCAGTGGACAGAGTGCTAACCTGGGATATATGAGACCTGTGTTCATTTCCCTGCTGTGCCACAGACTTCCTGTGTGACCTTGGGCAAGACATTTTAAATAGGGATAATAGTCCTATCCTACCTGACATGAGTGTTAGGAGGATAAATACATTAAAGATTTTGAGGTGCTCAGATACTATGATAATGGATGCCAGATAGTACCTCAGATAGGTCTATAAACTGGCCAGGATGGTTTTTAGAAGTTCTGAGATGTTTTCAGTGAAAAGTGTACAAGTCATAGGATTATAGTGGTGTTAAAGAAACAAAAGCATTTTTCCACCTTTAGTGATGTAAGCAATCTCTGGAGTTGAAAAATATAAATTTTAAATCCTGGAATCCTTGGGACCGATTGTAATAAAATATCAGCTTTTGATTATTATCTGGAGGTGGCTGCCCACCTTCAGATAATGATAAGACTCATTACAGAGTTTTGTGGAGAGCTCTGAAAGGGAAGGAGAGCCAATAAATCTGTGCTATTTAATACATTGATACTGGTGCTCACTGACAAAGCTTCATCCGCAGAGGCAAAATTAATATGGTTTAGCTTATATAAATCCAAGACTCTTATGGGTCCAGACAGTAGGTCAGATCAAGTTATACCAACCATGCAGCAAAGTTCCTAATGGGTTTCCTAAGAAGATCTCGATGTAACTTCTCAAATGACTGCACAGTAACTCCTCGCTTAACGTTGTAGTTATGTTCCTGAAAAATGCTACTTTAAGTGAAACGATGTTAAGCGAATCCAGTTTCCCCACAAACAAGGGGTTAGGTTCCAGGGAATTTTTTTTTTTTTTTTTTTTTTGCCAGACAAGAGACAGACAGACACACACACACACACTATACGTTTTTTAAACAAACAATTTAATACTGTACCCAACAATGATGATTGTGAAGCTTGGTTGAGGTGGTGAAGTCAGAGGGTGGGATACTTTCCAGGGAATGCCTTACTGCTAAATGATAAATTGGCATTTGGCTGAGCCCTCAAAGGTTAACATGTTGTTAATGTAGCCTCACACTCTACAAGGCAGCACGAATGGAGGGAGAGGAGATAGCATGGCAGAGAGAGACAGAGACACACACACACACACACACACACACGGGGTGTGTGTGTGTGTGTGTGTGTGTGTGTGTGTGTGAGAGAGAGAGAGAGATGCGCATTGCCCCTTTAAGTATGCTGACGCCATCTAAGTACATTGCCTTTTTAAGTAGATCAGCAAGTTGAGATAGCATCTGCTGCCAGGAAGCTCCCTCCGTCCTGAGCCCTGTCATGTCCCCCCCACTTCTCTGTGGAGATAAGGTACAGGAGTGGGGAGGAAGGGGACACCCTGACATTAGCACACCTCTTCTCTCTCCCCTCCCCCATCCTCGCACACAGCAAGCAGGAGGTCTCCCAGGAGCAGCTCCAAGGCAGAGGAAAGGAGCTGCACAGGGCAGTGGGGGAGGGCAGCTGCACTTCCTGGCAATTGCTAGCCTGCTGGGTGGCTGTCACACAGGAAACTTAGAGGGCTGCCAGTCCACCCTGGTTCTAAGCCCCCACCATCCAACTCCAAGGGGCTGCTCTTTCCGCAAGCAGCGGACAAAGCAGGTGGCTGCCAAACAATGTTATAAGGGAGCATTGTGCAACTTTAAATGAGTATGTTCTCTAATTGATCAGCAACGTACAACAAAACAACCTTAACCGGGACGACTTTAAATGAGGAGTTACTGTATTGTTTCTGACAGAGCTGGGTATCAATTTCAGCAGCAGCTCCTTGTTTTCTTGTAACTGATGTCTTGTATACATAAATTTGTGCAAAACTTTTGTTGTGCTTACATGATGTCACAGAATTCCTTCCTTCATTAGATGTCACCTTGCAACCCTGTTTTTAAATGCCACATGCTTTCCCCTCCACCTTCCTCCCAAATCTACTTCAGCAAACATTAGAGTGTAGGATATTTGATGTGCTAATGATATTATTCTGTTGTGAATTCCAGGTTATATATGACTTTGGTGTCTCTTTCATCCTCATTCTGATTGTCTGGGCATCCTGTGCAGGGCTAGTTTTCTTCAACTGTTTCTTCAACTGGCCACTGGAGCCATTCCCAGGACCAGAAGACATGGACTACACGTAAGTGTCTCCTTCTGCTCTTAGGAATGTAGAAATTGCTGGACTGGATCAGTCATGGGGTCCAATCTCTGAGAAAGGCTAGCATCAGCCGCTTCAGAGGAAGATACATTTTATTCCTAATCTTAAATATTTATGGTTGACTTCTCTCCTAAGTGTGAGGGTTTACTGCCCTTTATAAATGTTTATCCTAGCTAGTGAGACTCTGGATATTGTGTTCCAGGCTCTAGGACTCCTTACAGCAAAATACCCTTCTAGCAGCAACTTCCATTTCTCTACTGAGGCCGTTCCAGCTCTGGCATCCTTGATGTGGCAGTAAAGCATAGAGAGGGAGAGGGAGAGGTTTCTCTTTGGTAATTGGATCTCAGGCTCTTTGGGATTTTATAGGTTCAAATCAACGTCTGGAAATCAATAGTCAACCTTCCTGCATCTTGTGACTCCAGTATCCTTAGATCAGTCCATGAATCTCAGCCCTGCTTTGCAGCTCCTACTCTTTTTCTTTTTTTTCTTTTTTTTTTTTTTTTTTTCCCCCTCCTCTCTTCTGCCACACAGAGTGAAGATCAAGTTCAGCTGGCTGGGATTTGACCACAAAATTACAGGGAAACAGTTTTACAAACAGGTGACCACGGTGGGACGTCGTCTGAGTGTGGGGAGCTCCATGAAGAACCCCAAGGAACTGGCAGCTCAAGAGGGAAACAAACTCTGTCTATCAACAGTGGACCTGGAAGTGAAGTGTCAAGCAGACGATGCAGGTATTGTCTCTGGATTTGTACATGCGACATTCACCCTAGTGCAAAGGGCCAGCACAAGGTCAGTGCACCACTTAATTTCTCAAAGTAGGAGCTAAGCAATATTTAGGCCTTGTGCAGGCCCTTGCATGTGGTGAATTTAACCCAGCTGTGCGACTCATCATTGTCCAGATAAGTATATATTGAGACACACACAAACCCCCCCAGATGCATGCACAGACCTTGATGGCATATGTTCCTGCCCTGGCAGATGTCTGGGTGCTGGTGAACATTACATAGACAGTACATAAAGTATGAACTGCTATAGCTAAAGACTGATGTGCTAAATTCTTATAGCTATTCATTGTTGTCCTCCTCACATCATCCCTTTTTTAGGGAGTCCCTTCTATACAAGTTATTCACTGGTGCTGAACTCTCCACTAGACTGTCCCTAGAGTATTGTGTTTATGTAATGTAGCCAGTTGAAGACTACGGATCTAAACGATCCAAAGTCTGTTCTGATGTCCTGTCTATTTAATAACTATTACCAGACGCTGCCTTCTTCAGAGATTCTCTTGTTTCCTCTGCAGCATCTCCGTCCTTTATGCATAGTGTCTTCAGCCCAATTTTGCTACTCAGCCTCATTACCATGTGCGTCACTCAGCTGCGGCTTATTTTCTACATGGGGGCCATGAACAACATCCTGGGATTCCTTGTGGAGGGAGACCTGGAGACAGGTAGATTAACACCAAGAATTCTCACCTCTTCCCTTGAAACAGGGAAATGACCCTGACCATTCACCTACCGGGGATGTTGGTTTCTTATTAGTCACCAGATGCCATTCTGTTTCTGCCTGTCACCAGCTCAGTGGTCTGAATGTAACCGACAGCTGCTGTCATGGTCTGATGGGTAACTGGAACCTGCTAAAAGCAGAGGGGCAACAAGATGTCAAATAAGAAGGTGCACGCTCGAATATCAAGTTATTTTCAGCCAAGCTTTTATTAAATACTTTCCATGTCGTGTCCTTAAACAGGGGTTACCAAGTTTGGCAGGACAGGGAGGGCCATAACAAAAACCTGTTCCGCTGGGTATTTTTTATCATGAGCAAGCACAAAATACAGAGCAGCTGAGTTCAACTGCAGATAGTTTTAAAAGTAGATTGGATTTTTTTTTCCCCCTTTCTGTGACTCATTCCAAAGCACTGAGGGGAAATGATGTCATGATAGCCTTGTGCATACTGTTGTGTGTCTGGGAGACTGACTGGCAGCTTCTGTTCTGGGATTTGTTTGTGTCTCTTTCAGTGAAGGAAGCCAACAGGAAAGAGTACATAAGTTTACAGTTTACTTATAAAAGTACCCTGAATTGCAAAACAAAATATAGCCCAATTTTGTCTTGTGCAGTAAGATCTGGTTTGGACTTGTTAAATCTGGAATTTTGTGAAGCTGCTAAATCAAGAGTCACTCTTTCAAAAACAATCATGAGGCACTAGGGGAGGAGAGGAGAATAAATTCAAGAATCTCCGAATGCCCCGGCATTCCATGAATTGTTTTGTTTCTTTAGTCCAGTGCTTGACAGACTGGTAGCATTTGGCTCTTTCTCTCTCTCCTGGCTCAAGAGGCAACATAGACATTAAACACTAAATAGTACAAATCCCAGGGTTGGGATGCCTTTCCCAAAATGGGTTCCATGCTTCTCACTCTCTTAACACTTCTTCTTTCACTCTTAATCTCCTCCATTTTGCTTGTTTTACTGCTTGAGGTTAGTTCTAGTTTTATTTTTAGTCCCAACTTTTTTTTTTTTTTAAGCATGAGTGTTAGGTTTTGTGACCATTTCTTATTTATTCTCTTGGTACAACTCTTACTTGTACCCCATAATAGTTCAAGTGAACAGATAAAACTCTAAAATGCTGTGAAATGGGTTGTGTCCCATACACCTGGTATCTGTTTCTGTGCCACCATCTGGATTTCTCCTGTGATGCAGCCTGGACCCTGTGTGCTAGTTGCTGTCTTAGAGTTTCCATAGTATCTGGAAAACAGTAGAATTGTCCAGTCTTAGTATTGTCTGGGTTGTGTCTGCTTGGATCACATGAGGAGCTCTGAGAAGGATGCAGAAGTGTAGAAATGTGCTTTAGGGCAGTGGTTCTCAAAGCTGGTCCACCGCTTGTTCAGGGAAAGCCCGGCGGGCTGGACCGGTTTGTTTACCTGCCGTGTCCGCAGGTTCGGCCAATCGCGGCTCCCACTGGCCGCGGTTCGCCGCTCCAGGCCAATGGGGGGGCTGCAGGAAGGGTGGCCAGCACATCCGTTGGCCCGCGCCGTTTCCCGCAGCCCCCATTGGCCTGGAGCGGTGAACCGCGGCCAGTGGGAGCCACGATTGGCCGAACCTGCGGACGCGGCAGGTAAACAAACTGGTCCGGCCCGCTGGGCTTTCCCTGAACAAGCAGCAGACCGGCTTTGAGAACCAGTGCTTTAGGGCATGGATACACTTGCAGATATAGAGCGTTTTCAGTTAAACCCACCTTCAGAGAGCACAGTAGGGAAAGTGCTGCGGTCTGTCCACACTGACAGCTGCAAGCGCACTGGCGTTGCCACACGTGCAGCACTTGCAGCAGTGTTGGGAGTGGTGTATTATGGGCAGCTATCCCACAGAGCACCTCTTCCCATTCTGGGTTGTGGGAAGGGTGCGGGGGATGTGGGGCACTCTGGCTCCTGTCCCAACGGCCCGTGATGCATCAGTTCGCATCCCAGGAATCCCTGTGCTTCCGTCCACATTTGGCGCCATCTTTCAACGTTTTTTGTACTGCGCACTTTGTCTTCCCTTTCGGTCTGCGGGAATGGAGCCTGAACTGCCGAGGAATATGCTGACGAGTCTTGCCAGCACGTCGCATTTGGCAGTTGAGTTATTCCTTATGATCCAAAGTGACAGTGAGGTCTCCGACGATGATATTGACTCAAGTAACACATATGACACGAGTTTGATTGTGGCATTCATGGACATGCTTACTACTGTGGAACCCTGCTTTTAGGCTTGGGAAACAAGCACTGAGTGGTGGGATCGCATCGTCATGCAAGTCTAGGATGGCGAGCAGTGGCTACAGAACTTTCGAATGAGAAAAGCCACTTTCCTGGGACTGTGTGAGGAGCTTGCCCCCACCCTGCGGTGCAAGGACATGAGATTGAGAGCAGCCCTGACGGTGGAGAAGCGGGTGGCTATTGCAATCTGGAAGCTGGCAACTCCAGACAGCTACCGATCGATCGCTAATCAGTTTGGAGTGGGAAAGTCAACTGTTGCAATCGTGTTGATGCAAGTTTGCAGGGCCATTATCGCATCCTGTTCAGAAGAACAGTGACTCTGGGTAACGTGCATGACATTGTGGATGGCTTTGCACAAATGGGTTTCGCTAACTGCGGAGGGGCGATAGATGAGATGCATATTCCAATACTGGCATCAGTCCACTTAGCCTCAGAGTACGTTAATCGGAAAGGCTATTTCTCTGTGGTTCTCCAGGCGGTTGTGGATCACCGTGGGCGTTTCATTGACATTAACGCAGGCTGGCCTGGAAAGGTGCATGATGCACGCATCTTTCGGAACACTGGCCTGTTCAGGAAGCTGTAAGCCAGGGCTTTTTTCCCCAGACCAGAAGATCACCATAGGGGAAGTCTAAATGCCCATTGCGATCCTTGGAGACCCCGCTTGCCCTTTAATGCCATGGCTCATGAAACCCTACACAGGGAGCCTTGACAGCAGCAAGGAGCAGTTCAACAACAGGCTGAGCCGGTGCAGAATGACTGTGAAGTGTGCTTTTGGCTGTTTAAACAGCTGCTGGCACTCTCTGTATGGGAAGCTGGACCTGGCCGATGACCGTATCCCTGCGGTTATATCCGCGTGCTATATCCTCCATAACATTTGTGAAAGGAATGGTGAACGATTCACTCAGGCATGGAACTTGGAGGTTGAACACCTGGAGACTGAATCTGAATAGCCAGAGAGCTGGGCTACTAGAGGGGACTAGCACGGGACTGCAAGGATTTAGGGATGCCTTGAGGGAGCAATTTGAGGCTGAAAGCCACCAATAATGTCTGGTGCCCTGCATGGGAGTGAAGTGCAGTGGTTTCAATGTTTGCTACGCTGACTTGCAATGCTTGTTTCTTTCCTGGGCTAAGGTATCTTTTATCTTATGCAATAATGTTTTCAAAGCCAACAAATCCATTTATTGAAAAGAAACACAACTGCTTGGGAAACAGAAAGGGCAAGGAGGTGGGGTGGGGAACGGTACAATCACAGATTTGTGTATGTCCTGTTATCATACTCAGCCTTCCTGTCTGGAGTGCTGTGCAATGAGTGCTGCACTTCAGGATGGCTATACTGCATGGTGATGGGGGGGGGGGGTTGAGTGAAGTGGGTAAGAGTCATGGTTTTCAGGGCTGGGTGGTGAAGCTACAGGTGTTGGAGGCAGCTGGTGGCAGTAAGAACCTGGATGTTAGGGAAAGTGAGTTGGAGGTGACATGGGGGCACGAGGGAGTTTTGGGACAAGGGCTGCGGTGGGAGGGAGGGCAGGGGCAGGCACGGAACTTGGAGGCTCCACCTGCATGGCTACAAGTGCCTGGATAGAGTCCGCTTGGTGCTCCATGATGCTTATCACCCGATCCGTGCTTTGCTGCCAGAACATGGCGCTTTTCTGCCGGCGTTCCTTATTCTGCTGGCGGATCCTCCTTTCACTGTCCCACCACTCCTGCACTTTTTGATTTTCGTTACTTGAATGCTGCATTACTTCATGCAACATGTCTTCCTTGCTTCTACATGGCCTCTTTCTGATTCTTTGGAGTCTTTCGGCTGGTGATAACACGGATGGCTGAGATCTCAAGGTTGCATCTGTAAAGGCAAAATGCAATACTTAACGGAGGCAGCATTGTTCACACCAGACAGAGCAATGATTCCCCCATACTTAAGGGCAAGCACAGTCTACACAATAGCATAATTTGCCCATCCCAAAGTAAGTGCACATAACCCACGGGAGCCCCAAAATGGTGACTAAGCACAGGGTCAAGCATGACTGATTGTTTCACAGCTGTACTGCCCTCTGGGTTTCTGTGCCTTGGGGAGAGCCAATAGCGGCAAGGGGCCCCTATACTGAACACTGTCCCCACATTTTCCACAGGAGTTCGTCCTGGAAGATATCTCGCTACTAAGGGTGACCTGGGAAGCAAGGGAGGGTCTTCTACTGCAATGTGACTTCCGCCCTGGCCCATATGCAGCTTGCCTGTGTGCAGCAATGGTCTCCCTGCCCCTCACAGCACAGTGGCAGGGACAACTTAGCCTTACTGGGACAAGGACCACAGTGGCTCTCCTGAGAAACCTGCGCAAGTGCATTGCCCAAGTTCTAGATGAGGCCTTTTGAAGAGATCACTGAGGCCAATTACCACGATGTGAGAGAGCACATCAACGCCCTATTCCACATCGAGGCATGCATGCATGCAGCCCTAACCCTCCTCGCCCTAGGAGCCCACACCGAATAACTTCCTTCCCAAAATAAAAGCCGTTTACCGGGAACCTCCTTTGGTATTTGTCCTTCCCCAAGCACCGGCCTCTGCGACTGGCTACCTTCCTCCTGGCTTGAGAACAGCTCCTGGCTGTATGAATCTAGGGATGCCAGCAAGTCTTCCTCCTCCTCAGCACCCTCGCTCCCACATTGCTCTTCCTGCCTTGTTGGACTGTGCTCTGAAGTGTCCACAGTGGTACTCGGAGTGGAGGTGGGGTCGCCCCCAAGTATTGCGTCCAGCTCTTTGTAGAAACAGCAGGTTGCAGGGGCAGCACCGGAGCAGCTGTTTGCCTCTGGGCTTTGCGGTAGGCATTCTGCAGTTCCTTCACTTTAATCCTGCACTGCAGTGCGTCCCGATCATGGCCCCCTTCCATCATGTCCATTATATCTGCCCGAAGGTATCGTAATTCCTACAGCTGGAGTGCAGCTGGGACTGGACAGTTTCCTCCCCCTAAACACTGATGAGGTCCAACACCTTGCAATTGCTGCATACTGGGGATCGCCTGGCGCGTGGAGGCATGATCACCTGGAAAGATTCGCTGAGAGCACTCTACACCTGGCTGAGCAAACAGGAAGGGGATTTTCAAAATTCCTAGAGAATTTAAAGGGTGAGTCTAGTGGTTGGTCACTTGAGGGCAGGGCACTAGTGTTCAAAGTGATGACCAGAGTGGCTAGAACAGGCATTGTGGGACACTTCTGGAGGCCAATCAGAGTGTACTAGCAGACCAGGGAGTCCCCAGTGGTGCCACAGTGCTCCAGCGGGGGCGCACCAAACGTTATTCCACTCGCTGAGGTGGAGTACCAAGAGTGCTCTAGCCATGGAGTCGGAGTGCTCTGTGCCTTGCCAGTGTGGACGGGTAGTGAGCTAGTGCGCCCGGGGCTCCTTTAATGCGCTCTAACTTGCAAGTGTAGCCAAGCTCTTAGAATCAGAAATGTAGGGCTGGCAGGGTTCTGGTGAAGTCATCAAGTCCAACCCCCTGCGTAGTGGCAAGACCAAGTAAATCTAGACCATACCTGACAGGAGTTTGTCCAACCTGTTCTTAAAAACTTCCAGTGATGGGGATTCCGCAGCTTCTCTTGGAAGCCTGTTCCAGAGCTTAACTACCCTTAGAGTTAGAAACCTTTTCCTAATAGCTAACCTAAATCTGTCTTGCTGCAGATTAAGTCCATTACTTCCTGTCCTACCTTTCCTGGACATGGAGAATAATGTATCGCAGTCCTCCTTATAACAGCCCTTAACAGTTTTCAAATGTGTTATCAGGTGCCCCCTCCATCATCTTTTCTCAAGACAAAATAGGAACAAATTTTAAAAATCTTTTCCTCATAGGTCAGGTTTTCTAAACCTTTTATCATTTGCATTCCTCTCTTCTGGACTCTATCCAATTTGTTCACATCTTTCCTAAAGTGTGGCATCCAGAATTGGACACAGTACTCAGTTGAGACCCCATCAGTGCTGAGTAGAATGGAACAGTTACCTCCTATGTCTGACATACTATACTCCTGTTGATACACCCGAGAATATTAACCTTTTTTTCACAGCTGCATCGCATTGTTGATTCATGTTCAATTTGTGATCCACTCTAACCCTCAGATCCTCTTCAGCAGTACTACCACCTAGCTCGTTATTCCCCATTTTATAATTGTGCATTTGATTTTTTTTTTTCCCCCTCCCCTTCCTAAGTGGAGTATTTTGCACTTGTTTCTATTGAATTTCATTTTGTTGAATTCAGACCAATTCTCCAATTTGTCAAGGTCATTTTGAATTCTAATCCTGTCCTCCAAAGTATTTGCAACCCCTCCCAGCTTGGTGTCATTTGCAGATGTTTTAAGCACATTCTCCACTCCATTATTCCAAGTGACTGAATGAAAATATTGAATACTGCTGGACCCAGGACTGACCTCTGCAGGACTCCCCTAAATATGCCCTCGCAATTTGACACTGAACCACTGATAAGCAGTGAACCACTACTCTCTCAGTATGGTCTTTCAACAAGTTGTACACTCACCTTAATTTCATCTAGACCACATTTCCCTAGTTTGTTTGTCATGTGGGTTAAGGGGAAGGCTGGACAAATACATTTATTACTTACCCTTTCTTGCTGCTTTTACATACTGTGGTTTGTTCACAGAACAGACCCTGTAATTTCTCTCAGCTGCACTGAATAATGCAAGGAGAGAGCTGAGTGGCTCAATGGTGGTTGTTCCAAATGTTTTCAGATTCAAGAGGATGCCATGAACAGGACTGAGTGTAATGTAGGCAATGGTGGTCAGATAGGGAGTAAAATCAGAAAGCTACAGTCTGACACTGATACTTCCTGTAAATCCTGTTTCCTGCATAGATTATGCTGACTCAGAGCTGACTGTGAAACCTCCCTGCAGCTGGACAGAGCAGTGGGTTCAAAGCTTCTTATGTTCTAAGAGATAAGAGAGCAAAGATGGGTGCAGTGACCTCCTAAGTGGGTGCAGCACTCCTCTCCACACCTGTGGTGTCTAAGGCAGGAAATTTGCCTGTCTGTATCATAAAATGCCATCTTTTCCATGGTGGTATAGAAGAAGTAATTTTAACTATATTGTGGTAGGTTTCAGAGTAGCAGCCGTGTTAGTCTATATCCGCAAAAAAAAAAAAAAAAAAAAAAGAGGACGACTTGTGGCACCTTAGAGAGACTAACAAATTTAGTTGAGCATAAGCTTTCGGGAGCTACAGCTCACTTCATTGGATGCATTCCGATGAAGTGAGCGGTAGCTCACGAAAGCTTATGCTCAAATTTATTAGTCTCTCTAAGGTGCCACAAGTCCTCCTTTTTCTTTATATTGTGGTAGCAATATAGCAACCCAAGGCTCAGTCAGTGGGCTCATTGTGTTGAGTACTGCACAAGGACAGGTGAACATAATCTCTGCCCTGAGGAGCTCATGGTCTAAGTCCCAGATTTGTGTGTGTGTGTGTGTGACAGTTCCCATATATGTACAATTATATGCAGCTCTGCCTCCCCTGAAAGGCTTGCCATTATTTGCTAAACCTTTTCTTGTAGGTATTGAGCAGAAGTGGGTTTTGAGAGAGGGCTCCCAGTTTTAATTTATTATCCTATCTGGTTCTGCAGTTGTTCCAAAGAGAACGGTCTCTCCCTCTCCTGTAACCAGTCCCCACAGTTAGTCTCTAAATGCTAAGGCTGGAGAGGGTTAGGAGTGATATGGGGGAATACTCTTGGCCGTGGGGTGAACTTCTTGGCCTCTTATTAAAACCCTTGCTAGATAGCTTGAGTCTTTTGGAAGGGTGATACTCCTCCAAACCCTGTCGTCTTAGCTGGAGGAGAATGCTGTGGTGTGGAAGTGCCTGTGGATCCAATAAGGACACATCTGCTGGAGGGCTAGCAGTGTATGTACTTGAGACTGGAGCTGCAGATTCCTTACTTTGCCCTAATTATGACAAATGCAGTGACTCCTGGCATCATTACTGATACCTGGAGACAGTGTGCCAGGTTCTGACCCCACCTACAAACATTCCTGAGCATGGCAGTGATGAGGGGGCAGCTGGAGTTCTGCTCTTACTACACAGGGTAGAATAAGGGTTTAAGTTCTCTGCTCAAATGCCTCCAGCATGTCTCATGGGCATTGCACATGTTTGTATTTCTTTGTGATGGAGACATGTAGGGAGGAGCGGACTGAACTTAGTCCTGTTCTGCTTGCAGTTGTGGGCATTTAGTGCTGAAGTGGGCAGTTTCAGATTCTTGATCCTTATTCCAGAACTGCACTGGCTCTGATTAATCAGTCCCTCTGTGTCATGCACAAGTCCACAATCACATGAGATGTGGCGAAGTGGTAGGGGGGGGAAGCACTGGGGAGAATATTCCCCAGTGACTCACCAGAACTGGAGGCAGCAGAGTTTCCTCCTGAGCCTACACTAGCTGTTGCACAATGCTGCTTGTAAACTCTTCTCCATTAGCTGTGGAGTTCTTTATATTTTAGATTCTGATGTGGAATGAAGCAATTGTTCTTTGAGCTCATATCCTATCTGTGCCTCCCTGTCTGTCCTGGTGGGTATAGTAGGCTTCTGGGGTTTCTGCTGCTAATCTTTTTGCTTTTCCATATTTGCTCTCTTGTTGCTGCTGCTTTGTTGCTTTGCTGATGCAGTGATGGATACAGGTAGGCTGGATGTTTTTTAGCACACTTCTAATATTCCCTTCCTTCCTGTATTTCAGCGATGCTTGGCTGCATGGTGTGTCTAACAAACATGTAGATACAATGCTGTTAAGTGTTTCTTTGGGGGACCTTGCAGTAACAGCACTGAGGGTCCAGACTCCTGTGAGTGACTGCTGACCACTGGCTGTTAAAACTCCTTCCTTTCTCTAAACCCACCCCTGATCCTAGTCTGTGCGTGGCTAACAGTGATAGGCAGGGAGGTAATTACCAATCTCTGCTGATTTATTCTTCTGACAAAAAGAAAAGGAGTCCTTGTGGCACCTTGGAGACTAACAAATTTATTTGAGCATAAGCTTTTGTGAGCTACAGCTCACTTCATTGGATGCATTTGGAGGATTTTTTCCACCAAATGCATCCAATGAAGTGAGTTGTAGCTCACGAAAGCTTATGCTCAAATAAATGTGTTAGTCTCTAAGGTGCCACAAGTACTTTTCTTTTTGCGAATACAGACTAACATGGCTGCTACTCTGAAACTCTTCTGACAGTTAGCCCTTAGTGAGAAGATACCCTTGGGCCCTTCCCTTGCTAGGAATACTACTTCCTCCCCTGCTCCTCCCACCTTCCTCTCCCTCAGTAAAACAAGCCCCCTCCCTAAGCACGCAGCAGGCAGCTAGCTTTTTCATCCTAGCCTGTCTTCCAAAAAACATGATTACCTTCCCACACTGTGTCCTCCCTGCCCTGATGACTTCCCCTACTAGTTCTTAGCCCTAGGGCAGAATTGGAAACCAGCAGCAGAGGGAGGCACAGCTAGAACCCCAGGGCAAGGGAGGGGAGAAGATTCCTAGCTGGAGGTTAACAGGCAGGGACTTACTCCTCCTCAGAGCAGGGTCAGCAGACTCTTAGCAGTCAGAAGCCTCTGTGCACTCTGCTGCATTTAGTACCACTCTTTGGCCACTGCTGTGTCCTGTAAATTAGCCAGTTTCCAGGTGCCATCCTCCTGGGAACTAGCTACTGTAGTTGTTACTGCTTCTTGGAAACTATGAAAAATATCATCCTGGCTAGAGTGGACGAGTGTGGCATATCCATTGTAACACACTTTTTTGCCTGCTGGGCTACAGTTGATCTGGGACTCTGAGCAGTAAATAGGATACCACCATCATCCCCTTAGTCTGAGGCTACAAATGACTGGCCTTAGTGGATAAAATGACCAGTTGTTATGAAACGGGACCTGCTGCTGTTTTCTGTTACTGCTGAGTCCCACTGGGGGACTTTGACGTGTTGTCTCTTTTCTTTGCAGTGAGTCTCTATACCTCCGTTTTTGGGGTGTTGCAGCTGCTCTGCTTGATGACTGCCCCCATGATTGGATACATCATGGACTGGAAGCTGAAGGAGTGTGATGATGGTTCAAAAGAGGCTGACGAGAGTGATGTTGATCAGTAGGTAGCACATATAGCAAGGTCCAATCTGATATCTTTAATTGACCCAATTAAACTAAACAGATCTAATTCTGTTGTAAATTGATGAATATGAGTCCGTATAGGGATTTGCACCAATTAAACTAAACTGATTTGCCATAAATTATTTTAGTTAAATGATGCAACTTCTGTTTTTAGATGAGGCTGGAGTCTCAGGTATGCCAAGACTCAGGTATGCCAATGTGGGGATTTTGGTTTCCTGTATCCTCTAACTTCTCAGGTTCCTAGTTGTGAGTTCTAGTTGCTGCTGCACTGCCTGTGTGATATATTCCTTGCTTTCCCTCCAGAAATGGTAAAAAAAGGAAAAAACGTGATCGCCAGATTCAGAAGATTTCCAATGCCACAAGAGCTTTTGTGTTCACCAACATACTACTAGTTGGATTTGGAATTACCTGTCTCATTCCTAACCTGCCTTTGCAGGTGGGTATTTCACAAAAGGAGTTTTGTACTGGAGGATTCCTAGCATAGGCGCCGACTCTGTGGGTGCTCCAGGGCTGGAACGCCCATGGAGAAAAATTAGTGAGTGCTTAGCACCCACCGTCAGCCCTCCCAGTGTCTCCTGCCCACCACGAACAGCTGTTTTTGCAGCCAGGAGGTTGGCTGGGGTGGGGGGGAGAGCGGGGTCAGGACTCACAAGGGGGAGGGGAAGGGGTGGAGTCGGGGTGAGGCCTGGGGTGGAGGGAGGGTAGAGGGGAACATATGTCAGTGTCTATGTTTCCTGGGCTAAATGTGCAATGAAACTGTCTTGGATAAATTTAGAATATAATATAGAATAGGGACAGGCTAAGACAAACTCGGTCCCCCTTGGCTCTGCCCGGTGCTGTGGCCAGACTCCCCATGCCATGGATACACCATGGCTTTACCTCTATGTGGTGGGTTGGTGGGCTCTTCCATTAGAGCCATGATGCAGCATTGGCCACCACATTCAAAAATCCTGAGTCGGAGACTCAAAAACTAGAAAGCAAATAAACAGACCCCCAGTGTTTACTACTTGTAACTCTGTTTTAAACCAGTCTACTAGCTTTTCTTATTAACCACAAAAACTAGAAACTTACTTTTATATTTAAAGGACATTTAAGACTCTCCTTAATCATTTGAGTCCAGAAGCTGGAGCTTTAGGAAAACTCATGACTAAAATCACTAGAGTTGGCAACACTGGGGGAGGGGGTTGGTAATGGCAGAGATGCATCTCCAAGCAGAGTCCTCTGCTAGGCTAGTCTTGGCAGGGTCCCCCAGAGCAGTGAAAAGAAAAGGAGTACTTGTGGCACCTTAGAGACTAACAAATTTAGTTAAATTTGTTAAATCTAAATTTGTTAAATTTGACTAAATTTGTTAGTCTCTAAGGTGCCACAAGTACTCCTTTTCTTTTTGCGAATACAGACTAACACAGCTGCTACTCTGAAACCTGTCATTATCCAGAGCAGTGAGTTTCAGAGATAATCCAGTTAAAGGTATTGGGGCAGTTAACACCTTTTAGAACTGTTGCTTTAGGTGCTTTGCAGGCTCAGGCAGATGTCAATGAGTTGGTCTGCACTGTGTTCATGTTTTCAGGCCTTTCTTTGCAAGTATGAGGACTATAAACACACACACTTCCATGTAAAATAAATAAATAAACACTGAGATTTAGGCCTAGAGCACCAACTCTTGTCAGTAGTGCCTTTTATTAATCCAAGTCTGAGCTACAGATAAGCAGGAGGTTCCTGGAAAAATCTGTAAAGCAGAACAGTATGATACCTGCACAGACTTCACATTTCAAGTCATGGGCTAAATATTGTCCTCAGTTACACCCTTTAGTGTCAGTGGGGTTATATATATGTAAATGTTTGGCCTGTGGTATGCACCTGGAAGAGGCATGAGACATCAGGGGACGACTTTGATGACCTCTCGAGTTTCCATCTAGCCCTACATTTCTGTAGCACAAAATGCACTGGGAGGATGCCAGCTGCTCCTCTCCTCACCTCCCCCCCCCCCCCCCCCCCCGCACACTCTGAATGTTTGTTTTTTTTTTTTTTTTCTCTGAAAGCTGTTAGGATCAAGCTGGAAGTGAGTGAATAAAGCTAAGGAGAGAGCAGGCATGCAGATATGTCTGCTCTGTTGAAATTTGGCATTTCCAGTAATGGTTCAAGTGCCTGAACCATTGTAAAACCTGAGGATGTACTTTCAGAACAGCAACCTCACTTCTGCAGATTGAAGTGTGGGATATACTCATTGGCAGAAAGGGGAACTGTAACTGGGAACAAATTCCAGGCAGAGTTAGGAACTTGGGGTGAAAGCATTCTAGGGTACAAACATGATAATGTTAACAGAAGATTAGCTGCGTGGTGTCCTGTTTCTTAGTGGTGGGGAGAGGGTACTGACTTGTTGGACCACAGTTCTGACTAAAGAGGAGAAGAAGAAGAAGAAGAAAGATCTTAATTGTAAGTGGCATTCATCCATGAGGAGTACCAGAGGCCTGATCTGAAGCCCGTTGAAGTAGTTAGGATCAGGCCATTTTAGCTAGCTAGATCCGAGAGTGTAATCCATATGCTCCTATTTAAATGGAACCTTTAAATGAGATTGCTCTTCTGCTGCAACTGTCAACATCTCAGCTGACATGTAACAATTTTCAAGAGAAAAAGATAAGTCAGGTTCAGAAAGCGCAATGTGCCATCATCTCAGACAAACTGTCCGTCTCTCCTTGCACTGACCCTCGTGTGTGAGGGAGCTTCGTTTCTGGAGCTGCTTAGGCCTGTCCCGGAACTGGAGGAGCAGCAGGTGCAGAGGTGGAGTGGTGGTTTTGGACTGCTATTCAGTATTTTTTCTGCTTCTTTCAGATCCTTTCCTTCATTTTGCACACGATTGTGAGAGGATTCATCCACTCGGCAGTGGGAGGCCTCTATGCAGCTGTGTAAGTCTAACCTTGCTCATATACAGCACGTGACTGGCCTGAGGGTTTGCTTATTCAAAGAGACAGGGTGGAAGGGACACATCATGGTGAGATCCCGCAGTGAGAGGGAACAACTGAGTCCACTTATGGCTTACTCTGGGTCACCATAGGAATTGGCAGCAGGACTGCTGTGTCCATTACTTTCCTTGCTTGTGCCTAATGCTGACCTGTAGTTGCTTATTGCAGTGAAACAAGCACAGATATGCTTAATGTGGACCTCAAGTGCAATTCGTCCTAAACTGGCTTCACCATCATATGGGTTAAAAAGCTTGAAAACTTTAGCTAACTCACTCTAATTTATGCGTAGATGCAGGTACACGTCTTGATGAAATATTGGTCGGGGCACTCTGACTTCTGGAGCACACAGCTACAGTCTCAGAGCAGACTAGCTGTTTCTAGACATTTTATCAGCTTGTCAAAGCATTGCTCAAAATAAACACATAGTTAATGAGGCCTACGCACCTTTATCCAGTAGCGTGGATGATCCATTCTGTATCCAACATATACAAGTTCTCAATATATATACATCAGTGTTCTCTTCCAAAACTAAAAAAATTTACTTAACAATGTGAAGATCCATTTCCTCTGACCTGAACTCTTGGACTGAGAGACAAAAAGATTAACTGCCTGGATTCAAAAATCCGTTAGTAAATCTATCTGGAGCTTTGCTGGCACAGGTCTTCCTCTTTAAGTTCCATGGTAGCTTTTAACAAAGACGTGGAGTCCTCTGCTATGTTGATACCTGTCAGTGTAGATAGCAGTCCACTTGTCCATTGCAATTCTCTGAAATGTCCTGGTTTAAACTATTTTTCTCTCAAATCTGATTAAAAAAAAAAAAAAAAAAGGTTAGAAAGAGGTGGAGTTGGACAAAACTAAGAGTCCAAATTAAAAAAATAAAGACATTAACCTGTCCCAAGACTTGCTTTTCGTAAGTAATATCTACTACTCAACAACTTTCCAACCAACAATATAGTTTAATTTGACAGAGGATCAGACTGTTTCTAAATAATGACAGGTTTCAGAGTAGCAGCCGTGTTAGCCTGTATTCGCAAAAAGAAAAGGAGGACTTGTGGGACCTTAGAGACTAACACATTTATTTGAGCATAAGCTTTTGTGAGCTACAGCTCACTTCAAAATGCATCCGATGAAGTGAGCTGTAGCTCACGAAAGCTTATGCTCAAATAAATGTGTTAGTCTCTAAGGTCCCACAAGTACTCCTTTTCTTTTTGTTTCTAAATAGGAAAACATGTCTGGCACATGCTAACCTGTTGTACCGGGTTTTGGTAATTTCTAGAGTGAGTTAGTTGTTGTGCCCAGATGAGCTGTGGGAATGAAACTGATAGCCCAGCCCCAGATGTTGGCTCAGATGGATGTACAATTTGAAGAAGCCCCTATGAAAACCTATTGTTTTCACCCTTTTTTGTTTCCTTTGCGTACTGAGAAGCACTCCAAACTAGCCTGTACTGATGATGGCACTATGTTTGTTTAATCTGCAATTTTTGTATTTAAAAAAAAACAAAAACCAACCTTGTATTCGAAAATTCAGGCGTAGAATAATCCAGAGAAGAGACACCTGGCCTCTGAATTGCACTGCCTTAAATGCCAATCTTAATACACATACTATTCAAACACAAGGAGACATTCCTGAGTTCTGTACAGCTGAGCTGTGAGCTGCGAACCTGCTGCTGGGAGAGATGCCAAGTCTGGTCCCCTGAGTAGCACAAAAGATTCAAGTTGGCATGTGGTAATTATGTTGCTTTCTACGTTGACAGATACCCCTCAACGCAGTTTGGCAGTTTAACGGGACTGCAGTCTTTGGTCAGTGCCCTCTTTGCTCTTCTGCAGCAGCCCTTGTTCCTGGCAATGATGGGACCATTGAAAGGAGACCCTCTTTGGGTAAGGGAGGGAAGAGTAAATATAGTCTGCCCCAAACTTAGCATGAGGGGTTGGTGGTGGGGTCCAGTTTAATTTGTGGGGAAGGGATTCCTTTTCAACAAAATTGACCAAAATAAAAGGGATTCTATGCACAGACCTATACTGTGATCAGCTATCTGGGGGTGAGCACTGATGTTTGACTGTGGGTCATCAAGTACACTGCTCACCTCAGAATGTGACCAATAACTGCTCTAGAGGAAGGCAACTTGCCCACCCAAGTGCAATGCTGTTTATTTCTGTTTTTTTTTAAATAGATTCCTTCCTAATTAATGCCTGAACAGACCAGACTATGCCTTATTAAACTTCTTAACTCACATTACCTTTAAGATGTGTGGTTAAAGTTAATGAGCCCTGTGTTAAATTGAGCCATAGTTTTGGCTGATGCCCTGTGCCTTGGCATTCCAGGGTAGATGATTCTTTATATGAGTAGTAGTGAGTGCTGGAGTCTGACCAGTGATTATATGGGAAATGGGGATGAGGAGAACCCTGTTCACACTTCCAGCAGCATGAGACTGGTGTGTATTGCTGACCCATGTCTGAAACCTGGTTGTAGGGTCATAGGGCTCATGTTCTCCTTGAGAGGTTGGGAGTAAGCGTCCATAAAAATGAGGAATCTGATGTCTTTCCTTTGGGAGTGCTGGCAGTGATGATGGGGCCCCTCTAGGAGATGTTCCTTTCCTGTGCAGATGGAGGTATTCAGAGGCTATTCAGCAGCTCTCAAATGTGTTAGGAATTCTGTATGTTCTTGGACCTGTCCGTTTTGTCTTTGTCTGCCCTAAATGCCTTCAGGAAGACAGGCTGAATTTTTCTTTCTTTCTAGAAGCTCATTATTTATACAGTGAAACACCACAACCACCAGTATAAATGGAAAGGATCTAAGGAAGGGAAGCTGCAGCATTAATTTCTGTTGCCAGTTCATGTGCAGCAGGTGTAGTGAGAGAGACTCCCACCTAAAAAACTCTCCCCTCCTTGACAGTGAATGCGGCAGAACTACTCGCCAGTGAGCTGCAAGCCTCAGGATTCCCAATGAGCACTGTGTTTTGGGTTGCTGCTTGCACTAATCTTAAATTGTGAAGGTCAGGTGTCTGTCTGGGATGGGGGCTGCGTGGTCTCTCACTGCAACCCTGCTTCAGGCAACTTGCTTAAAGCCCTGAAACAGAGCCGCTTAGAGGGGGCAAGGATAGATTGCACCAGAAGGATTACATGACTCTGTTGGAGGTGCAGGAGGAAGAGGAAGCCTGAAAGCAGTCTCATGAGTGGGTGGAGTCAAGCTAGACAGGAAGAAGCTTAATTCCTGGGTACGATAGCCAGCTCTTAGGAAAGCCACCACTGCAGATGCTGTGTACTCCCAATAGTACTTAGCTCAACTGCAGGGCCAGCAGTGTTGGCATGGAACAGCCCCAATCCCCTTCTCCTTCCCATGAGCATAAGAGATTGAGAAAATGTCAGTGCTATAGACTGGCTGAAGTCTGTAATAGGGCAAGGCTGAGCAGTCACAGCTGTGGCTTTCTGTATAGCAACGAAATTCTTAAAACATGGCACTGACTGACCTGCTTTTGCAGCATTTATATGGGCAACGTTGTATAACTAAAATCCCCCTGTAGGCTGTTTGTAGATGTATTGAGCAGGGCATCTCTCACGTCCAGCATGGGTGGGTGAAATAATGAGGCCCTGGGGCTGGCTTTTAGGTGCGCGTCACTGGATTGTCTTTCCTACCTAACTAATGCTGCTTGTCTCTGTCCTTGTAGGTGAATGTGGGGCTTCTTGGAGTGAGTATGCTGGGCTTCTGCCTGCCCGTCTATTTGATCTGCTATAAACGCAGGCTAGAAAGAGAGAAACAGCAGAGAAGTGATGATGCCAAACTCTTCCTCAAAATCAATGGCACTCCCAACGAGGAAGTCTTTGTTTAAGCCAGTGCTTCAAACAGCCTCCTCTTCATGAGTTCCCCTATCACTTCAATGGGTCTACCTCTGGCCCAAGTCATGATCCTTCTCTCCATGCTCTGCCAGCTTCACACAGCATGGTCAGCTGCCTTAGAGTGAAGACTGAGTATGTTTCTAAGACGTATATGCCAGGAGGAGGCCTCCCTCCTCTTCTTTCCTTTTCTAAAAGCTACACAGATCACAAACTGAATGAGCTGAAGCCTGCCCTAACTGCCAGTGTCTTGGCTGCAGGAGAATGACATTTTACTCACCATTACCAAGCTTGGCTACAGGACTGTAGTCCCTTGCTTGAAATCTCTGTGCTGTGCACATTGGAAAGGAGACTTTGTGCTGTGTCTTGCAGAAATAGATTTTCAGTTTGTTGCTAAACACTAATCTCTGATGCTGAACTCAAACTTTTTCTCCATATAATGTAAAGAGATGGTTAGTGAGCAATGGATTCTGCCACATGTGCCAAAATGAAGGGTCCAGTTGACTGCTCTTCCCCCTCACCACCCTCCAGCAGCCTGGGAGTCTTCTAACCCAGCCTGTAAGCTTTGTCTGCATGGTAAGATGTCTGCTGTCTTGAACCATTCAGCTGGAAACTGGACCTTGTGTAAGTGCTTTAGGAAGTGTTGCCTTTCTTCTTCTCCTCTCCCTGCAGTGGCCCTGGGAGAGGAGGAGCATCTGATAATTTGGAGATAATCTTTGATTAGAGCTGAAAGGCTTTTTCAAAACTGGGTCCTATGATGCAAAACAACTTTCTGTTTTCTAGGTGCTGGTTTTGTTTTGTTTTTTTTTTTTGTCTTACTGTTGAAAAGAACCAACAGTGCAGAACTGGACTTGCATGTAGTAACTGGATCCTGTGACTACATGGAAGATTGACATAGTTAGACAATTTCACTAAGTCTCATCGGGACCTCACAGCAGTAGCCTCTTAACATCCTGTGCTCAGATAACAGCCCACTTTGAGAGAATCCAACACTCTGAACTGCTGAACACCAACTTACCTGTAGCTGACCAAAAGCTTCTGGTTGGCAGTGCGAGAGGAGCCTCCTAGGATGTCTGCTCTTTCTGGACAGGACAGATGGAGATCACTGACTGTGTGGTTGGGTAGACTTCACAGAAAAATAAGTGGACTTGCGGGTACCAGAGGAGGTCTCCGCTCAGACATGGAGGGGAATACAAAGGGAATTCTTGGCCTGCTTATCTCTTCTAGCCATGCCTTTCCTGGGCCTTGTCTACACTGGACTTTGTTTTTCCATAACCTTCCTGCTAATGCTATCGGTGATTCAGCTCTACAGTGGGAGCACTAGTGCACACAGGCTGCCTGTGTTCCATCTCTACCTGCTCTGAACAGGGTTACACAACCCTGGGTAAATGCCACTGGGTGGTATGCATTAATACTCCTATTGGCTGGGCTGAGCTGAGCTAGTACTTCTGATAGTGGGGAGATTATGGAAAACCCTGAGTCTGGTGTTCTATAGCAAATGCAGTAGTGGTGCTTTCTCAGTCTTACAGTATCTCCAATGCCTGGCACAGGGGAGAGTTTCTTAAACGTCCCCTCTAAACCAGGCAGGAAAAGCACAAGACTCTGCTGTCACTGTCCGGTAACTCCAAACTGGAATTAAGAGACAATGGTGCATCTGAATGCTCAGTCGGAAGTGACCTTGGATCTGGAGGGGAAGAGGGGGAGTTTGTCAGAATGAAAGCTAACAGCTTTGCTATACAGGATTAAAACATTAAGGTGAGCAGACTACCCGAGCCCTTTCCATTTAAAGAGTAAGCTCTGCAGGCATTTTGAATGGCACCATGGAAAATAATCACTTTGTTAGAATCCTTAACAGACTCATGGTGTTAGTTGGGTTGCCAGTGCATAATGATTGAGCAGCAGCGCCCTCTGGTGTTACTGTATTGTAAAATCCCATAAACTATTTACAAAACAATGACAAAACATTTCAGATCTGCTTGCCTGTTTTGAATAGATTCCTGCCACTTAACCAGTATATTTTAAACACTTGTGGGTTTTTATATGTTGCCTTCATCAGTTGTCACACTTCAAAGGCAACCATGTCTTATGCTCTAATACTGCATCAGTGCAAAAGTACTTTATTCTGTTCTGGTGGCTTCTTACAAGTTTGAGGAGCTTTGGAGATGTTTTACTGCCCTTTTCAGCTTTTTTTTTTTTTTTTTCCCCCTTGTGTCAAGCAACAATTAGGGAGCTCAGCTCAAATTGGCAATTTAGGCCTTAAACCGTAGAGAAAAATTTACATATGTGCTTGAAAGACATACCAGCAATAATTTAATTTCCCTGTAGTAAGAGTATTTCTGCATGGTTTTCTGTAGATTTCTGCATCCTGTACTGCCAAGTGTTGCTACATCTAAATGCTCTGATATTGCACACCTGCTCACTCCAGGACTGTTTACTCAACAAAGAAAGATCCGCTCACATACTGCATCAGATTTTTAGTAAAATCTTTGAGTTGGAATTGTGGCATGAACTGCAATCAGCTCATCCCATCCGCTTTGGAGAATAATGTGGTAAAGACAGTGCCATTCAAAAGTGACTACTGATTTTAGATGCCCAATATGAGAGAGTTTTAAAGGGGCCCAATTTTCAGAAAGTGTTGAACACCCACCCTCCCTAAAGCAGGCCCCTTTAAATTGTCTCTGAGCATCCAGTTAGTAGGTGCTTTTGAAAACTGCGGCCAGAATCCTTAGTTCCACGCCTTACAAATGTGGACAAGCTGAGAATTGCAGCCTGCCAGCTGCATGACCTTACAGCTTAACTGCATGGAAACCTTATTAACAGGGGTCTCAAATTCCTTAGAGGAGAGTCCAAGATTCCATGTTTAATCATGGGAAGGGGACTAGGATATAAATTCAGGGAGGTGTATTCCCCTTGAGTCACAGCAGAGACCACACTGATGTTTCTAGGAGGCTTACACAGAAATGGGGACAATACAGCCTTTATGGAGTAATTAAACGTTTATTCTTGTATTTAGCATTTACATCCCCACTGCAATGCCTAATTCCCTCCTGTGGAAGGCTTCTCTCCAACCCTATTCCATTTGCTAAAATGATCAGCAATGCAATCATTAACATACAGTGTGTTGACATTGATATGTGATCTCTAGGCTTTAGAACTGATACCGTATTCACTTGAATAGAAGGCAGAGGAATTCTGCACTCATTTAGGCTAGAAACATAATTTACCAAAAAATTAAACTGAGATTGTGGGGAATCTGGTCCAGGTAACTTTAATTCATGAGAGCACCATAACTAGATCTGGCCACAACTGTTTGATACTCTAGCTTTATAAGATGCTTTAAAATATTTAATACTGTAAAGGGCTCAGATACCATGGTGATGAGTGTGGTATAAATGCTGAGAAACAAGAGATTTTCATGTCTTTATGTAAAGGTCTAACGGGACAACCAAAATACACTCATCCCTACAGTGGTGAATATGGTCCTTACTTGTGTATCATGGAACTCTATTCTGCCAGGATGCTCAGACTTAACATGTCTTGCTATCCTAAATAAAGCTGCCCATGAACATGTTTCCTTAACAGCAGAATGAGTTTAATGAGGTATTTGTCCTCAGTCTGTCTGGCAGCATGATCCAGAGAAGACACCCTAAATGCACAGCCCCTTTAAATGCATTAATGTTGAAATTCTGGGCAAATGAGTTGCATTAATTTCATAATCTCCAATTGCTAGAAAAAAAACATTTTCTAGTGTTCAGATGCTTTCTGTGCATCACTCACAACTCCATGCACTTCCAATCCAAAAAGACGCAGCTCATCTCATCAGTGTATGTCCCCTGAAAGTCTGAAAACAGAAAACTGGACACCACCGCTGGTCTGCAAATGCTTGTTGCTATGATGTGGATGTGTCTGTGAGTCTGTGTTTAAGTCGTGCCTGTATAGAAGGTGTGCATGCATTTTTGGGGTGACTCCTGGTATTGATAGGGGTACTTTTTTGGATATGATTGGTCTTTTTATTTAGGATTCTGAAAATCAAAAGCTGTATGGAAAACGGGCTTTAATGTATAACTGGTTGGCTAGTGGATATTTGCAGAAAACAAAGGCAAACTTTGCCGAGAGTTTCATTCTGACCTAAACACTTTTGCAGTAATTAATATAATATAAACTGCCCCCAGCATAGTGTGAGTGGCCTCTACTCCACAGGTCTTTTAGAGGAAAACTGCAAAATAATGAGATTATAATTAAAACATCACTAAAGTATGGGTAAACTAGAAAGCTTCCATTTTGACAAGCTGACTAGTTTAGGAGACAAAATACAGAGACAAATATTGGAATGCAGGACAAAGCAGATACTTGCAATATTTTTGTAGGTACACCTTTCAATGATACTTTCCTGGCTGCCTGTATCCACATGAATCTGTATTCCAATCTAGAAGTGCAGAGGAGTTATGAATTTATTAATCTATATCACTAGATAAGTGCTTCTGCTGGGAAGTGGCAGTAAAACAGCACCATTCAATTAAAACTTCAACATTCACTTCTGTGGAAGTGACTGAAACAGTGACTGCTTTTATAGATACATATTCTTATCTACCCCATTTCTGTGCTCACTTCAACACCCATTGTCTTGCACTGTACCCAATCCTTTTCTTTCTGTTGTTCTTTTTTCACATTCTTGGAACAACTTCCCATGTGCCAAGCAAAACTCCCTTTACTTCCTCTAAACCCACTTCTCTTCACCTTGAAGCATTAATCCCCTCCCAGTGCTGTGTGCATTCCTCTTATGCCTTTTGTATTTGTCTGAGTTATACTGTATGTTCTTTGGGACAGGGTCTGTGTCATCTGTGTTTGTAAAGTGATGCGTATTCTTACAGTAATCTAAATAATAAATATGGTATTAAACTAATCGGTATAGTCTTTTTGAGGCTGAGCATTGTAAAAGGTACCACCTTGATCTCTTGGGGGGAGGGGCAGGAGATGCAAGCATAGACATTACACAACACCTTCTGCCAAATGGCTTGTACCGCAGTTTAACCAAAGAGGCACTTGTCCATCCTGTCTTTCAAGCTAATGAAAAAATGCCAGACTTCAAATACAAAAAGCCCCATCCCAAAGCCAATGGAAAATTAAGGTCAAAACCACTGAGATCAGAATTAAGACTCCTCCCCCCACACCCCCGAGAAACATGAGAGAATCTTGTTTAGCAATAATTTGTCTAGTTTGCATCAGACAGAGCATGGTGCTGTTGGGTGCATTGCTGCTCAAGGTACCATTTTTCAGATCAGACAGACTTACTTGGTCCTGACCTCCATGTAAGTGAGATGACAACTTTTGCAAGAGTATGCATTGTTAACCCCAGTACTTTTGCAAAATTCTAGCTCTGGCAATTCTTTTTGTCTGTAGTCCCCTATGCTGAAATAGGGTACAGGTTAAATACAAGACAATTGGGGGTGTATATGTGTGTTCTCTCATTGAATGCCAAATACTTATTGGGACTTCTTGAAGGAAATGGGAAATGTAGTTCACACCTTTACTGCTATATGTTCTTAAAGAATAAGTATTTGGGTACTTTTTAATTAAAATCAAAATAAACTGTTACTTTGTGGGACAATTTTCTGTGTAGCTGACTTAACAGAGCCCTGTACTTTAGAAGGCTGGTACCTTCATAAATAAAAAGTGCATGCATTTTTTTTTAAATTTAACATAATAAACGTGGCTTCTACAGAAGATATTATTTCACTGGGCCTGGCTGCAGGATGGGGTCATGGTTTTGGCATAAACAGATGGACTTTAAGAATAGTTACTGATAGCCAGTTACATGCCCTAGCTTGCAGTCTTTTTAGCATAACACTTTCTTTAGTGAGAAGACTGGGATTGGGTTCAAAACTAGAATAATCTGAGGGATGTGTAAGTATCTATACTTTTTTAAAAATGGGATCCTTGCCCTTCTACCATTTGTGATTGTGTCGTATAGAAGGTTGCTGTTGTCAAGGTAATTCCTGAGCTAATGGCTGAGTTTTGGGTTAAAGTGTTGTGTGTTAGGTTTGGAGGGTGTGAGGATATCTCATGCAGACTAATCTGCAGCAATATCTCTTGTGTTTGTAGAAACTCAAGTCTCAACTGCCAAGTAGCAGAATCCATCTGAGCTTTAGTGTGGCCAGAACTTTGTTGGTCTCGCCCCATGCTCTGATTTTGCTCTAGTATTGCTTTCCCCAAGTTCTTGTAAAAAAAGGATTTCTTAGCACTGCTTTGATCCCAGCTTTAACTGCCAAAATCTCCACACATACAAAAGCTTCAAGTAAACATAACAAATGTAAGTCTATATCACTATTTTGGAAGGCTAACGTGGTTAGGTAAATTAGTGTAAGCTGTGTGTGGTTTTTGTAGTCTTTATAGTACATATAAGTTTTGAGCACACAGAAGGCTGGTTTTATGCTAAGTTTCTTCTAGGTAACTTCCAACTAAGACTATGGTAGGTAATAGATTTCCCCACCAGTCTGAAATAAGATGACCCTATTGTAGATGCAGGGAGAGGAAAGCATGATCTGTTTTGGAAGAAAGGTGTGGCTTGTTACCATACTTCCCCCCCTTTCCCCCAAACCCTTTCAAACTAGATTTGATATTTACCAGTTCATTTTAATGTAGCAGCTGTGTGGTGACTGTGTGAGAGGAATGCAACGATCTTCCATGTAGTATTTGAAGTTTGCTTCACAGTTCGAAGGTGTCACTGCTGTTGCAGGCCCTTTGAAAGGTGCACAAAGCGTAGTACTTTCGTGCTGTCTCTATAGACTTAGATGAGAACAATACATCAAATTGATTAAAGGTCCAATTTGCTAACCTTAAAACAACACCCCTGCCTATAAGACTCTAACATGGGGTTTTTGCTTCACTGCAGCCCAGATGTCTGAATTAATAAGTACTTCTACTACACCCCTAACTTCCGTACCAGGTTAGCCCCTGCAAGAGGGCTTTGATGCCTCAACAATGATCCCTCTGGCCACTTGAGGAGTGATAGGGGCTAGGACTCCCTTTTTAAGGCCAAACTTCTTCACCCTGAAAGATTGTGGTTCTAATCATAGAACTGAAAGGGACCTTGAGAGGTCATCTAGTCCAGTCCCCTGCACTCACACAGGATTAAGTATTATCTAGACCATCCCTGACAGATGTTTGTCCAACCTGCTCTTAAAAATCCCTAATAAGGGAGATTGCACAACCTCCCTAGGCAATTTATTCCAGTGCTAACCACTTTGACAGGAAGCTTTTCCTAATGTCCAACCTAAACCTCCCTTGCTGCAATTTAAGCCTGTTGCTTCTTGTCCTATCCTCCGAGGTTAAGAACAATAATTTTTCTCCCCCTTCCTTTTAACAACCTTTTATGTACTTGAAAACTTGTCTCCTCTCAGTCTTCTCTTCTCCAGACTAAACAAATCCAATTTTTTTTTTCCAATCTTCCCTCATAGGTCATGTTTTCTAGACCTTTAATCATTTTGTTGCTCTGTACTTTCTCCAATTTGTCCACATCTTTCCTGAAATGTGGCACCCAGAACAATACTCCAGTTGAGGCCTAATCAGCGCAGAGTAGAGTGGTAGAATTACTTCTTGTGTCTTGCTTACAATACTCCTGCTAATAAATCCCACAATTATGTTTGCTTTTCCCCCCCCCCCCAACAGTGTTGCACTGTTGGATCACATTTAGCTTGTGATCCACAATGACTCCCAGATCCCCTTCTGCAGTACTCCTTGCTAGGCAGTCATTTCCCATTTTGTATGGGTGCAACTGATTGAGCCTTCCTAAGTGGAGTACTTTGCATTTGTCCTTATTGAATTTCATCCTATTTACTTCAGACCATTTCTCCAGTTTGTCCAGATCATTTTGAATTTTAATCCTATCTTCGAAAGCGCTTGCAACCCCTCCCAGCTTGGTATCGTCTGCAAACTTTATAAGTGTACTCTGTCATTATCTATATCTTTGATGAAGATATTGTACAGAACGGACCCAGAACTGATCCTTGCGGGACCCCACTCATTATGCCCTTCCAGCATGACTGTGAACCACTGAAAACTACTCTCTGGGAACAACTTTCCAACCAGTTATGCACCCACCTTATAGTAGCTCCATCTAGGTTGTATTTCCCTAGTTGGTTTAGGAGAAGGTCCTATGAGACCGTATCAAAAGCCTTACTAAAGTCAAGGTATACCACATCTACTGCTTCCCCACTATCCACAAGGCTTGTTACCTTGTCAAAGAAAGCTATCAGGTTGGTCTGACGTGATTTGTTCTTGACAAATCCATGCAGACTGTTACTTATTCACCTCATTATCTTCTAGGTGTTTGCAAATTGATTTCTTAATTATTTTCTCCATTATCTTTCTGGGTACAGAAGTTAAGCTGTCAAGTCTGTAATTCCCAGGGTTGTCCTTATTTCCCTTTTTATAGATGGGCACTATATTTGCCCTTTCTGGTCTTCTGGAATGTCTCTCATCTTCCATGACTTTTCAAAGATGATTGCTAATGGCTCAGATATCTCCTCAGTCGGCTCTTTGAGTATTCTAGGATGCATTTCATCAGGCCCTGGTGATCTGAAGACCTCAACTTGTCTAAGTAATTTTTGACTTGTTCTTTCCCTATTTTAGACTCTGATCCTACCTCATTTTCACTGGCATTCACTATGTTAGACTTCCAATCACCACCAACCTTCTTGGTGAAAACTGAAACAAAAGTCATTAAGCACCTCTGCCATTTCCACATTTTCTGTTATTGTCTTTCCCCTCCTCATTGAGTAATAGGCCTACTCTGTCCTTGGTTCTAATGTATTTGTAGAATGTTTTCTTGTTACCCTTTATGTCCCTAGCTAGTTTGATCTCATTTTGTGCCTTGGCCTTTCTAATTTTGTCCCTACATACTTGTGTTGTTTGTTTATATTCATCCTTTGTAATTTGACAGAGTTTCCACTTTTTGTAGGACTCTTGAGTTTTAGATCATTGAAGATCTCCTGTTTTAAGCCAGGAAATATGGCAAGAGAACACCCTATCTTTCCAGTGAAATAGTTTGCTCCTGTGCCCTTAATAATGTCTCTTTGAAAAACTGCCAACTGTCTTCAATTGTTTTTCCCCTTAGACTTGCTTCCCATGGGATTTTACTTACCAACTCCGAGTTTGCTAAAGTCTTGAAATCCATTGTCTTTATTGTGCTGTTCTCCCTCCTACCATTCCTTAAAAGCATGAACTCTACCATTTCATGATCACTTTTACCCCAGTTGCCTTCCACTTTCAAATTCTCAACTAGTTCCTCCCTATTTGTCAAAATCAAATCTAGAACAGCCTCCCCCCAGTAGCTTTCTCTACCTTCTGAAATAAATTGTCTCCACTACATTCCAAGAATTTGTTGGATAATCTGTGTCCTGATGTGGTGTTTTTCTCAACAGATGTCTGGGTAGTTGAAGTCCCACACAACCACCAAGTCCTGTGCTTTGGATAATACTGGGGGATTATAAAAAGTGGGGGGAAATGGGAAGGCTCTCCAGGCTCAGACTGCAAACACACATGCCGCCTTAATACTTTTATCTCCCCTACCCTCAGTCCCACCCCCCAGGGTTGGCTTTCTTCTTTTGTTTTTGCATGTCCCCTTTCAGAGGTACTGTGAGATATCGGTGCATGAGGGGTAGCCCTGTGCCTCAAGGCATCAGATGGTGCTGCTGAAGTAATTGTTCTTGCAGTAAGGATATCCAAGCAGGGCTTCTTCCTTGGACCTTCATCGATGAAAGGTCTCTTGAGATTAGGATTTATGCAGTGATCAATGCTCTTCTTCATTTCCTTGATGGGAGAGGTGTTTACTCTTTTTTGAAGTCATATTATCCAATATGCATATTCATATTGCACCTGAAGCAGTAAAAGTGAATGAGGATGTGTATGACATAGAGGCTGATGTATAGGGTGGTATGGAGAGCAAATCCCTTGTGAGCTAGGATATGCTCCATTACTATCATCTTTAATCTAGCCTTCCTGTCCTTCTTGGATCTGGCCTGAAAATCCTGAGAGACCTTGCATTTGGCAGGGTTGTGGGAGTACCTCAAACCTCGCAGGCAGCTGGAGTGTCCATCGCTGTGGTGAAAGGACGTGTGGCAAGTCTCACAGCCTTAAACCCTACGTCTTGGTCATAGTTATACTCCTAACACAGAAAATCAGGGAAGAGAGGGAGGGGAAGGAATCCTGCTTCTTCCCAACTAATACAAAGTGAAATAAAGGTAAAATATAAATAAAATAAAGTAACTACTCAAATACAATTTATATGTTAAGATAGGGAGCTGAATACAGCAGGCAGTAGAACTCTACATGAACTGCAGGTGGTTGAGAAGGAACTGATTGGTGGTGGGCTCATATGTTCCCTTGTTCACAGCATGATGCACTGTTCCATGCAGCCATCTGGAATATTTATAAACGCCAACAACAGGAAGAAAAATTAGGACAGTTGGAAAAAGCCACAAGTCTTATTACTGGAGCACAGTTAACCCAGGTACAGGCTCGAGCTGATGAATTTCGTGTTATCTCCGCCCTTAGTTCAATGATTCAGAAACTTCTGATGATGATGATGCTAAATATCACTGAGGCTGGGAAGGCATTGCAGTGGGATCTGGCTTGTTCAGGAAATCCTAAATTTCTGAATGACTAGCTCATGGCCATTTGGAGTGATCAGGAGCATCAGGCTTGGCCCACTGCCCTTACAGATACTTCAGGAATATCATCTGATCTGTGGCCATGGAGACGTACTTAGAGATTTTCTGGGTGGAAGTGCAGACGTTCATAGTGCTCCTTCCAAGCATATGGACCCACTGGAGGGATGTAGGCCCCTACATACCAAATCCTGCCGGGTCTGTGGCGTGGATGCATGGGACTGAATAATTCACAGAGATATTTGGGAAATTAAACTACCTGGTATGCCTAACCGATTTGTAGTCAGTGCTCCTGGAGTAACACCCAACATTTGGATAGGGATAGGGAGCCAATGGACACTCTGGCTTTTAGAACCCCCACAACTTCAGTGTGTATGAACACTGAAGCCAGGAGAAGTTGTCACTGTTTATGACAACATTTGTTGGGAAGGTATGGGACAAGGAACTACCCTGACAAGACGCCTGCTCTTCCAAGCTAATGACAGTTGTGTGTATGTTAAGGCCATGTCTTTGCAAGACATACATTTTAATCTCATCACTGCTGAGGGCAATCATATTTATTTATTGGCCTACTGATAGAATCCTACAATCAGCCCTTAGGTTTCAGATACCCTTTAATTGGACTGCCTTAGTACCTGACCAGTTCCAAAATTTGCTTTCACTCCTACCAGAGATCCGGGAAATCTCTGAATTACAAGGTCAAATTCATATGCTTCAAAATATATATCAAATTGAAATATATGCCTTTCATACAGCCTATAGAGTGTCTACGTTGTGTACTAATTATGATACATTGTGCTATGTAACTAAAGCTATAAAACAACCCCATCATATTATTACAGTGGGAATGTTAATGCTTTTATTGTTGTTCAGTTTAGGATTATTTTATTGTTGTTGTTGTTGTAAAGGACGTAATAATAACACCTTCCATGTTCATACTAACCACGCGTTGTTATTGCATCCAACCAAAGCCCATGAGGCTGAACCATTTGATCTAAAATCAGAAATACAAGCTTTGATGAAAATGGAGGTATAAGACTGATAGTTGTGCTAAAAGCACAAAAGGGGGGAGTGTGGAAGTAAAAAAGGGATAAAGGGGATTTGGACGCAGATATCTTAGAGCAAGAATCAGGCTAACGCTAATAACGCGAGACTAAGGCAGGCCCTGGGCGAGTGGGAAAACTGTAAGAGATGCTGTTTTAATCTTGTGTTAGATAAGAATGGAACACAGACTGTAGCATGAACTGCTGAGAAAAAGCAAGATATCAGGAAGGAATATGTATAAACAAGATGCAGCAGTTGATCATTATTGTATGTAACAAAAGGTATAAATGCTGACCCTAATTGTTTATCAGGCGGAGACCTGCCTAGGAAGGGGGAATCCCTGTCCTCCCCGGCTTGCAATTGCTTGAGAATAAATGGTCTCTGACTTTTTGCAAAAAAGAAAAGGAGGACTTGTGGCACCTTAGAGACTAACAAATGTATTTGAGCATAAGCTTTCGTGAGCTACAGCTCACTTCATCGGATGCATTTGGTGGAAAATACAGTGGGGAGATTGATATAAACACACAGAGAACATGAAACAATGGGTTTTATCATACACACTGTAAGGAGAATGATCACTTAAGATGAGCCATCACCAGCAGCAGGGGGGGAAAAGGAGGAAAACCTTTCATGGTGAAAAGCAAGGTAGGCTATTTCCAGCAGTTAACAAGAACATCTGAGGAACAGTGGGGGGGGAAGAGGGGAGAGAAATAACATGGGGAAATAGTTTTACTTTGTGTAATGACTCATCCATTCCCAGTCTCTATTCAAGCCTAAGTTAATTGTATCCAGTTTGCAAATTAATTCCAATTCAGCAGTCTCTCGTTGGAGTCTGTTTTTGAAGCTTTTTTGTTGAAGGATAGCCACCCTCAGGTCTGTAATCGAGTGATCGGAGAGACTGAAGTGTTCTCCGACTGGTTTTTGAATGTTATAATTCTTGACATCTGATTTGTGTCCATTTATTCTTTTACAAAGACTGTCCAGTTTGACCAGTGTACATGGCAGAGGGGCATTGCTGGCACATGATGGCATATATCACAATGGTAGATGCGCAGGTGAATGAGCCTCTGATAGTGTGGCTGATCACTGTTCCTCAGATGTTCTTGTTAACTGCTGGAAATAGCCTACCTTGCTTGTCACCATGAAAGGTTTTCCGCCTTCCCCCCCCGCTGCTGGTGATGGCTCATCTTAAGTGATCATTCTCCTTACAGTGTGTATGATAAAACCCATTGTTTCATGTTCTCTGTGTGTGTGTAAAAATCTCCCCACTGTATTTTCCACCAAATGCATCTGATGAAGTGAGCTGTAGCTTACGAAAGCTTATGCTCAAATATATTTGTTAGTCTCTAAGGTGCCACAAGTACTCCTTTTCTTTTTGCAAATACAGACCAACACGGCTGCTACTCTGAAACCTGTCATTATGCAAGGCACTGAATTTAGCTGTATAGAGTGGAAATCTGTCAACTTCATTAAACTCGTACAGATACAGACAGACATCATCTTCCTCTCCAAATGCAAACAGATGGACATCATACTAAAGGGATTGAAGGTAAAAAATCCATTACAATCTACACACCACACAGACTATGTTGACAGCTTGTGCCACACACTCTTAAAGAAATTGTGGAACCACCTGATCAACATCCTCTACAGCAAACAGGGAAAGATTAAGAATGAGCTCTCAAAACTGGATACTCGCATAAAGAACCAACCTTCCACACAAACTTCCTCGTGGCTGGACTTTACAAAAACTAGACAAGCCATTTACAACACACACTTTGCTTCTCTACAAAAGAAAAAGGACACTAAGCTATCTAAACTACTATATGCCACAAGGGGCCACAACAGTGGTTCCCGTAACCCACCCAGCAATATTGTTAATCTATCCAACTATACTCTTAACTCAGCAGAAGAATCTGTCCTATCTCGGGGCCTCTCCTTTTGCCCTTCCACCCCCACGAACATGATATAGTTCTGTGGTGACCTAGAATCCTATTTTCGACGTCTCAGACTCAAGGAATATTTCCAACACACCTCTGACCAATATATTAACCCACAGAGACCTTCCTACCAACACACAAAAAGAAGGATTCTGGGTGGACTCCTCCTGAAGGTCGAAACAACAGACTGGACTTCTACATAGAGTGCTTCCACCGATGTGCACGGGCTGAAATTGTGGAAAAGCAGCATCACTTGCCCCATAATCTCAGCCGTGCAGAACACAATGCCATCCACAGCCTCAGAAACAACTCTGACATCATAATCAAAAAGGCTGACAAAGGAGGTGCTGTCGTCATCATGAATAGGTCGGAATATGAACAAGAGGCTACTAGGCAGCTCTCCAACACCACTTTCTACAAGCCATTACCCTCTGATCCCACTGAGAGTTACCAAAAAACTACAGGTTTCAGAGTAGCAGCCGTGTTAGTCTGTATTCGCAAAAAGAAAAGGAGTACTTGTGGCACCTTAGAGACTAACAAATTTATTAGAGCATAAGCTTTCAAGCTTATGCTCTAATAAATTTGTTAGTCTCTAAGGTGCCACAAGTACTCCTTTTCTTTTTGCAAAACTACAGCATTTACTCAAGAAACTCCCTGAAAAAGCACAAGAACAAATCTGCACAGACTCACCCCTAGAACCCCGACCTGGGGTATTCTATCTGCTACCCAAGATCCATAAACCTGGAAATCCTGGACGCCCCATCATCTCAGGCATTGGCACCCTGACAGCAGGATTGTCTGGTTATGTAGACTCCCTCCTCAGGCCCTACGTTACCAGCACTCCCAGCTATCTTCGAGACACCACTGACTTCCTGAGGAAACTACAATCCATTGGTGATCTTCCTAAAAACACCATCTTAGCCACTATGGATGTAGAAGCCTCTACACCAACATTCCACACAAAGATTGACTACAAGCCGTCAGGAACAGTATCCCCGATACTGTCACGGCTAACCTGGTGGCTGAACTTTGTGACTTTGTCCCTAAATGTGAAATAGTTAGGGGTGAGGACAATGTATACCTTCAAATCAGCGGCACTGCGATGGGTACCCGCATGGCCCCACAGTATGCCAACATTTTTATGGCTGACTTAGGGGACGAGAGCTGAGGAAGCGTTGTTCTAATGCCCCTACTCTACTTGCGCTACATTGATGACATCTTCATCATCTGGACCCATGGAAAAGAAGCTCTTGAGGAATTCCACCATGATTTCAACAATTTTCGATCCCACCATCAACCTCAGCCTGGACCAGTCCACACAAGAGATCCACTTCCTGGACACTACGGTGCTAATAAGCGATGGTCACATAAACACCACCCTATATCAGAAACCTACTGACCGCTATTCCTACCTACATGCCTCTAGCTTTCATCCAGATCATACCACTCGATCCATTGTCTACAGCCAAGCGCTACGATATAACCGCATTTGCTCCAACCCCTCAGACAGAGACAAACACCTACAAGATCTCTATCATGCATTCCTACAACTGCAATACCCACCTGCTAAAGTGAAGAAACAGATTGACAGAGCCAGAAGAGTACCCAGAAGTCACCTACTACAGGACAGGCCCAACAAAGAAAACAACAGAACGCCACTAGCCATCACCTTCAGCCCCCAACTAAAACCTCTCCAACGCATCATCAAGGATCTACAAGCTATCCTCAAGGACGACCCATCACTCTCACAGATCTTGGGAGACAGGTCAGTCCTTGCCTACAGACAGCCCCCCAATCTGAAGCAAATACTCACCAGCAACCACACAACAGAACCACTAATCCAGGAACCTATCCTTGCAACAAAGCCCGTTGCCAACTCTGTCCACATATCTATTCAGGGGACATCATCATAGGGCCTAATCACATCAGCCACACTATCAGAGGCTCGTTCACCTGCACATCTACCAATGTGATACATGCCATCATGTGCCAGCAATGCTCCTCTGCCATGTACATTGGTCAAACTGGACAGTCTCTACGTAAAAGAATAAATGGACACAAATCAGACGTCAAGAATTATAACATTCAAAAACCAGTCAGAGAACTCTTTAATCTCTCTGGTCACTCGATCACAGACCTCAGAGTGGCTATACTTCAACAAAAAAGCTTCAAAAACAGACTCCAACGAGAGACTGCTGAATTGGAATTAATTTGCAAACTGGATACAATTAACTTAGTTTTACTTTGTGTAATGACTCATCCATTCCCAGTCTCTATTCAAGCCTATTTCCCCATGTTATTTCTCCCCACCCCCACCGTTCCTCAGATGTTCTTGTTTAACTGCTGGAAATAGCCTACCTTGCTTGTCATCATGAAATGGTTTTTCTCCTTTCCCCTCCCTGCAGATGGTGATGGCTCATCTTAAGTGATCGCTCTCCTTACACTTTTCAGAGTAGCAGCCGTGTTTAGTCTGTATGCGCAAAAAGAAAAGGAGTACTTGTGGCACCTTAGTGACTAACAAATTTATTAGAGCATAAGCTTTCGTGAGCTATAGCTCACTTCATCGGATGCATTTGGTGGAAAAAACAGAGGGGAGATTGATATACACACACACAGAGAGAGAGAGAGAACATGAAACAAGACACTGTAAGGAGAGTGATCACTTAAGATAAGCCATCACCAGCAGCAGCGGGGGGAAAGGAGGAAAACCATTTTATGGTGACAAGCAAGGTAGGCTATTTCCAGCAGTTAACAAGAAAATCTGAGGAACAGTGAGGGGTGGGGTGGGGGAGAGAAATAACATGGGGAAATAGTTTTACTTTGTGTAATGACTCATCCATTCCCCGTCTCTATTCAAGCCTAGGTTAATTGTCCAGGAAGTGGATCTCTTGTGTGGACTGGTCCAGGCTGAGGTTGATGGTGGGATGGAAATGGTTGAAATCATGGTGGAATTCCTCAAGGGCTTCTTTTCCATGGGTCCAGATGATGAAGATATCATCAATGTAGCGCAAATAGAGTAGGGGCATTAGGGGACGAGAGCTGAGGAAGCGTTGTTCTAAGTCAGCCATAAAAATGTTGGCATACTGTGGGGCCATGCGGGTACCCATCGCAGTGCCGCTGATTTGAAGGTATACATTGTCCTCACCCCTAACTATTTCACATTTAGGGACAAAGTCACAAAGTTCAGCCACCAGGTTTGCCGTGACATTATCGGGGATACTGTTCTTGACGGCTTGTAGTCCATCTTTGTGTGGAATGTTGGTGTAGAGGGCTTCTACATCCATAGTGGCTAGGATGGTGTTTTCAAGAAGATCACCGATGAACTGTAGTTTCCTCAGGAAGTCAGTGGTGTCTCGAAGATAGCTGGGAGTGCTGGTAACGTAGGGCCTGAGGAGGGAGTCTACATAGCCAGACACTCCTGCTGTCAGGGTGCCAATGCCTCAGATGATGGGGCGTCCAGGATTTCCAGGTTTGTAGATCTTGGGTAGCAGATAGAATACCCCTTGTCGGGGTTCTAGGGGTGAGTCTGTGCGGATTTGTTCTTGTGCTTTTTCAGGGAGTTTCTTGAGTAAATGCTGTAGTTTCTTTTGGTAACTTTCAGTGGGATCAGAGGGTAATGGCTTGTAGAAAGTGGTGTTGGAGAGCTGCCTCGTCGTCTCTTACAGTGTGTATGATAAAACCCATTGTTTCTTGTTCTCTCTGTGTGTATATAAATCTCCCCCCTGTATTTTCCACCAAGTGCATCTGATGAAGTGAGCTGTAGCTCACAAAAGCTTACGCTCAAATCCATTTGTTAGTCTCTCAGGTGCCACACGTCCTCCTCTTCTTTTTGCAAATACAGACTAACAGGGCTGCTACTCTGAAACCTGACTTGTTGCAAACAATCTAAGAGTGAAGACTGCGTTTTTCTTCCACATGGTCAATAGGGCTGCCTCTTCGGAGGAGCAGAAAACGGGACTACCCAGCCTCCTCGGGAGCATCCTAGCACATGTCCCAGTACAGCCGCCCCGCCCTAGGGAACTTGGGCGGGGCCAGCCCTGGCCTGAGGGGAACAGCCTGTCCCTGGTTTACCTAGAGTTGATCCTTACCTTCGACTCCGGCGTCCTTTGCTATGCGTGCCTCGTGCCCCCATCTCTGTCGGTAGCTTCCGGGCTGAGCGGCGCGGCTGTGAGGGGTGAGGCCAGCTCTCCTCACGCCCGGCGCGACCAAGCCCGGTGGCAGGCCATGAGCACGTGGCCTTGGCCAAGGACCTATCAAGGCGAGTGACGCCCTGGGGTGCTGCTAGCGCTCGAGCTTCAACTCCCGCGGCCAGAACCCTGGCGCGAGACGGTTGCTCGGCAGCCCTCGATTGTGAGCCTTCCTTCCAGCCTATCCAGGCGCCGCCCGCGCACATGCGCGTTGGACACCACCCACCCGCCACGGTCCCCTTAAGCTTGTCTGTGAGTGGGAGGGGCACTGCGGAGGATCGCGCCTCCACGCGATGACGAAGGCGGTACGTTTGCGTGCCGTCGTGACGCAGTGGTTGCTGCAGAAACGCTCCCCTCCCCCCGCGCGGAGCGGCCCGGAGGCGCCTGTCACCTTCAGCGCGAGACGGAGCGGGCGGGAGAAGCTGCGGCGGCGGGGCCGCCATGGTGCTAATCAAGGAGTAGTGAGTGCTGGCCGCGGAGCCGGCGGGCGGGCGGGCGGTGCACAGGCGTCCCCAGCTCGGGCTGTAGGGAGGCCGGGAGGAAGGGGAGCTTTCTGCCCGCGGAGCCGGGGTCAGGCCCCCCGTGCCCGGTGAAGCCTGGGTGCCTGCGGGGCCGCGGTCAGGTCCCTTCCCCCCATGTCTGGGAGTCTAGGTGCCGGTTAGTGGCGAGGTCGGGGCAGGCTGCGAGGCGCTGTGACCCGCGACCCCGGGTTGGGGCGTCCCTCCTGGCTGGCCCGGCAGCACAGCGCGTCGGGGTCCCTGCCGCGGGAAGTGCCCGGCCTTTCTGCCGGCGCTCGGGGATCGCTCCGGCGACCCAGGGGGGCGGCTCCGTTTCTCTCCCCTACCTTGGCCTTTCCTCGCGCGCTGGGGGGCGGAGGCGCCCGGAGCGAATGGTGGCCTCGGAGGAGCAGGGCCCTGTGGGTGGAGGCGAAAGGGGGCTGAGGGGGGCATGCCTGCGGACGCTGCTCAGCGCTTTGCTGCGCTCGTGACACTGGCAGGGAAGCTTCAGGGAGCCCTAGTGATGTAATAGTGACACTGACCCCTCGGACGTATCCGCGCGCGCGCGCGAGTGTGTGTGTGTGTGTGTGTGTGTGTGTGTGAATGTGAATGTGAATGAAGCTGGGGACAGCTCACTATAAATAGGTGAGTGCTGCAGCTCTTTAAGGGGCGGAGTAAGGTGAAGGTTACTAAATTAGTACGGATTTTGTTTTCTGGCTGTGTGGATATTTGAGTCTATAACACTATAGGTCCTTTGAGAGAGATGCTGTAGAGCTGAGGGTAGCTTAAATTCATGAGTCTGTTGAGGACAATAGACAGGTCCTGCAGCTGTAATATAAGCAGCAGAATGAGGATCCAGCATTGGCCTGCTGAGAGAGCCCTTCTAGAGTGACTCTGATTTGACCATTTCTCTCTCATCAGGAGAGCTCCTACCTTTCCAATACGTTTAATAGTTATTTTTCCCTCTGGGTCCTGAATATTTCAAGCTAATTGTTTTTACTGAATGCATCCGATGAAGTGAGCTGTAGTTCACAAAAGCTTATGCACAAATAAATTTGTTAGTGTCTAAGGTGCCACAAATCCTCCTTTTCTTTCTATTAAAATGCTATTAGTGAACTCTGTTCTGTCCAAGACACAAAGGAAGACTGACGGTCAGGCCAGTGTATTATCTTGTCCTTTACCCCATCTCTGACAGTGGTTGCAACTAGATTCTTCAGTAGAAGTGTAAGAAAAAGAATCCATGTACTGAACTCAAAGAATAAACTGCTTATAGGGACAGTTTCTTTTTTACCCACTATCAAAAGTTGGTTTATACCTGAAGTATGAGGGTTTACAAGCCTTCTTTTTTTAATCTTGTAAATGTAAATATTCTCATTAGTCCAGATCCTTGGAAGTAAATGGGAGTTTGGTACTTCAGTATCTTTGAGAATCTGTGCCATTATCCATATAAATAACTAATCTGTTTTAGAGTCCAGCTAAGGTCTTGGCTTCCATCTTGTGGCAATGAATTCAGCAGACTACTTATACTTTGCTGTCTTTTTTAAAAGCCTGCCTTTCAGTGTAATTCAATGACCCTTCTTTTTGTACCATTAGAGAGGGGAAATGGAGCACCCAGTTTACCTTCTTCAGTCCTTTCATTGTTTTGTATACCTCAATCATACCTGTTCTTCTTTGTTTGCTCTATAAACCAAACAATCAGTCTTTTCAATCTCTCATCATGTGGAACTTTCCCTGGCCCCTCTAACTTTGGTTGCCCATCGGTACCAGGTGTTTTCTGTGACATCCTTTTTGAGATAGGGTGACTTGGACCAAACATAGCACTCTTCCATCCCATTCCTTATGCAGCCTAAAATTTTGAGTACTCTTTTGACTACTGCTACATGTTGAGCTGTTCACTGTAATGCTCACATCTCTTCCCTGAGTAGTTACAATTAACTTAGAAGCTAGTAATGTGACTGAATTATTCTTTTCAATATATATTACTTTGCATTTTCAATACTAAATTCAGTCTGTCACTGTACTGCCCATTCAGTTATCTTTAAGTTCCTCTGATGGTCCTTGCAGTCGTTTTTAGTCTTGACTAAGCTTAATTTGTGTTACTGCAAATTTTTGCCTCCTCACCACTTCCCCCCCCCCCCCCCCGCTCCCATATCTGGATAATAAATATATGTGTAACACTTGTCTTGTTATGGAATGTTGGGATACTCTGGTGTCATCTCTTTGCAATGTTTAAAACTGACCACTTACTCTAATTTGTTTTTTATCACTTAGCCAGTTTCTAAGTTGTCATAGTACTTTACCTCATGCGTCGTACTAGTTTCCTTAATAGCTCTCATGAGGGACTTTATCAAAGATTTTTTTTTTTGGAAGGCCGGATAATCAGTTTTTCTTTAGACACTATTTTGTTGAGAGAATTTTAGTTGGTTTGAAAGACCAGAAGAGCGTTTTCCTCTTACAGAAGCTGCACTGCCTTATAGAGAGATGCACATAAATAGGGACATGTTTCATAATTCTGCTTAATTATTTCAGGCAATTTACTTTGTACGGAAGCAAAGATCATCTGTTTGATCTTCCCATCATTACCCCATTAGATATTTTAAACATAAGTACAACATTTGCTACTCTTCACCCCTCTGATGTAATAAGTGATTTTAAAGAGATTCCACTGCTAATAAAAATATTCAGTTATTTAATTCTTAACATTTTCCCGACCTCTTGGGTAGGTACCATCTGGGTCTGGTGCCTTGTTTAATTGGTCAGTTTGTTTCAGTAGTTCTTTTTTTGATACCTCAGTGTTTGACAGCACTTCTCTATCACCTGAAAAGAGTAGGTTGGAACAGATAGCTCCTCAGCATTCTTTGTGCTGAGGAGTAATGCCAAGAAATCACTTTACTTCTCTACAATGTCCTCTTCTCCTTAACCTTTTCTCCCTGATAAAGCAGTAGATCCGCAGACTCTCACAAGCTTTCTGCTATAGCTATAAAATAATTTCTTGTTGGTCCTTCTTATGTCTTTGGCTACTAACTCTTCAAATGTCTTCTTACTGCTTCAAATTTCCTCTCTACTTTTATCTGCCATAGTGTGTTCCTTTCTGTTGGATTCACTCAGATTGGATTTCTGTTTAGTAAAGAATACCCATTTGGCTTGAAAAACCTCTTGAACCTTGCTATTCAATCATGGTGTGGTGGGTTTCTTCCTTTCTGATTCCTTTTTTTAGAGGGGGGGAATGTATGCTCTTTGATCAACCATAACAGTTAATCTAAGGATTTTTAGCTTCGTTTGTTTTGACCTTTTGGATCTTTTTGACTAGCATCATCACTTTTTAGAAACCCTCCTTGAGTATTGTCACTATACTAATTTTTGGTAAAATGCCTCCCCCCAGCGATGTTGCACTTAATAGTGACCACAGTATAATTACTTAGTGTCTAAACTGTGGTTACAACTTGAATCAACTCCTGCATGTGATTTAAGACTTAGTCAAGGATAGTCTGTTATGTTCCAAAAAGCAAACTTTTAAGGTAATAAGAAATTGCTTCTCTATATGGGTAGCTGGAATCATACACTATTCCTACTTTATTGGATTTAGTTGCCTCTTTGGTGTCCTTCAACATTGTGCACTCAATATTCTTTTCCTGATCCGGAGGCTGGTGGAATTACCTTGTTAGTATATTTATGACTTTTAATTTTTATACGTTACGTTTTTTACTATACAGGTCTTCTCCACTCAGATTACTGGATTCTTTGGAATATTTTAGGTATAAAGCTATCCCTCCACCTCTGACCTAATCTGGCTTCCTGTATAGTTTATACTCAGGTATTCGTGTCCCAGGTCATAATTAAGGGTGGTGGTGGTTTTTTGTGGTCATCTCATCGTACTTCAGTAATGCTTATCATGTCAAGCTCCTACTCCATTACCAGGCAATTGTAGTTCATTTATCTTTGTTTTGAATCTTCTTTCATTGCTATATAGACATCTGTAATGTCTATTTTTGACCATATCCCTATTTGTATTTAACTCCTTCATTTGGTGCTCTGTTATATTCTGGATAATATCTCTGTGACCTTAACCTGTAACAGGTTAAGGTCACAGAGATATTATCCAGAATATAATAGACCTGCTTCAGGTCAGGTGTTGACCTGCTTCAGGTCAGGTGTAATTTCTGTTTTATCCTTTACTGAATGCAGAGTTACCTTTACATTAGTCACTACCCAAAAGATATTACAATCTGAATAGAAAGACCACTCAGACTAGAGAGAGAGAGTGCATTGGGAGACCAGAAGATGGTCTGAATTTAGAGCACAGCCCTTTTTCTTTAAGCACCTAATGCATAGGTGACTGTGCTTTTACTGAAGCGAGCTAGTATTGGTGGGCATCCTGGAAGGAGGAATTAGAATGAAGAGTGGGTGGGCAAGGGAGAGAATTCAAGGTGTAGTCAGCAGTTCTGTGGAAATTGTGAGCACAGCAGGAAACCTCAGACCCCCTTCAGATTTCCCATAATTACTGGTCTCTTCCTACTTTTTGCAGGTTATTCTGTTCTTTGCTATAGATCACTTAAGTGTTATTCCCACCAACCAGAACACTGTTGGGGAGCTGGCAAATGTTGAGTTGAATATTTATTAGTATAGAGGGAACAGAAGAACTAATGTGAAGTCTAGTGGTTAGAGCACTGGTCTGGGACTCGGAAGACCTGGGTTCTATTCTTAACTGTGCCATTGGACTGCTGAGTGACCTTGGGCAAGTCTCTTTAAGCTCATCTTGCCTCAGTTTCCCCATCTGTAAAATGAGGATGAAGACACTGACCTCTTTTGTAAAGCTCTTTGAGATCTACTGATGAAAAGTGCTATACAAGAGCTTATTCTGATTATTTTATTTGTTTGTTAGTTATTGTGATACTTGCTCATGACCCATAAAGATAGGGACTATGGGGGAGGAATTGGGAAGTTGGCCCTCTCAGTGAGCCTTGTTCACTTATTACGCTTTTATTACCACATTTATCAGATCTTGCAACCCAATTAGAGTTGAGCCTGATCAGTTTTTCCATAGGAGACCTCTAAGGAAGCCAGAGGGTACAACAGGAAGTGGTGTTTGTGATCGTAATGGTCACTCTTCCTCCAGCATTGAAACAGTGTTCTAGCGCTGGCGCATAGTGTGCTGTACTGGATGAGATATAAAACCATGGTCCTTGCTGCTTTGTTAGAAAGCCTGTGAAATGTCTTGCAAGGATAAGGGGCTGGAATGTACTTAGATAATTATAGGTTTCAGAGTAGCAGCCGTGTTAGTCTGTATTCGCGAAAAGAAAAGGAGTACTTGTGGCACCTTAGAGACTGACAAATTTATTTGAGCATAAGCTTTCGTGAGCTACAGCTCACTTCATCGGATGCATTTGGTGGAAAAATTTTGGTGCAAATTTTCCACCAAATGCATCCGATGAAGTGAACTATAGCTCACGAAAGCTTATGCTCAAATAAATTTGTTAGTCTCTAAGGTGCCACAAGTACTCCTTTTCTTTTTAAATAATTATACTGTCTCTCTAAAAAGCTCTCCGCAATATAGTCTGCTATATCTAGGAACTTTTTTTTACTTCTTGGCAAACTATTGTCATTGTACACTGTTAAACAGCTGCTGGAATTCAGTGGTGGGTAAAGTGATTTGTATGATTTATAAAGTACTCTGAGAAGGTAGCCCTTATGTTTATACAAAGATTGCTATTAGGATATTTCACTTATGCTTACGGATTTGGTATTAAGCCATTTTGTGAGTTACCTGACCAATGGAAGGCAGCAAACACTGGGAAAGACATTGTGGTAGGTTAGAGGGGAAACTGGTCTATCATGCAGATAAACCCAAGCTAGCAGAGTTCTGGAGGCAGCAATGCTTGTTCCTGGCTATGTCTGCAGTGTGAAACATTTGTGTGTTCTAAGTGGTGCAAGTTACAAGGACTGTAGTTCATTTCCTGTTTTGTGTTCTTTTGCAGTCGTGTCATTCTGCCTGTGTCTGTGGAGGAGGTAAGTCCTTTTCCTGCCACTTCCTCTTCAGAACTTTTGTTTAAACAAAACAATGTTTAAGTCTATGATTGACCAGCCGACAAAAGTGAGGAAATGCAAGAAAGAAATGCATGTGAAACAGTATGATCCGATGAGTAAGACTGAGGACTGGGAGTCAGGTTTGTGTACCTAGCTCTTCTGCTGACTGTTTGTGATTTTAGGCAAATCATTTATCTTATCTGTACCTTGGTTTTCCTATCTCTAAAATTAGGCTAATGATATTGTCCCTCCTCCTGTAAAGTGCTTTCAGATCCATGAATTACAACTCCTAGAGAAGTTAATGATAAACTTGGATTTGCCAGATTGTTCCAAAGCACAGCTTCCTTCTTTGTCTAATATAATTGTTTTTTCTTTTAAGATGAGGAAGCTTTAATGAATCTCTGAGGTTCCTTTTTAATCAGGGTTTTTCTACAGTAGAAAATGTAATTGTGTTAAAACATGTTGCCTAACAACGTTAAACATTCAGTGTAGATGAGGACTGTTGTGTTTAAAATTGTCAGTTTGTTATGGTCAATCCTGTTGTCCACCATATGGTTAACCATGACCAGCTGTTACGATTTTTAAACATCACAGAACAAGAAATAGCTCACTTCATCGGATGAAAGCTTATGCTCTAATAAATTTGTTAGTCTCTAAGGTGCCACAAGTACTCCTTTTCTTTTTGCGAATACAGACTAACACGGCTGCTACTCTGAGAACAAGAAATGTTCAGTCAAGTAAGTTTTTAACTTGATTGAAAACACACTCTACATCTTTTTAGACACAGTGTAACACATTTCAGATTAAGGGCGTGTCTACATGGGAAAATTTTCCCAGTTAAAGCTATGTAAGATCAGGTGTGAATTTAAACTAATAGGGGAGTTATACTGGTATAACTCCCTGTGTGGACATTTTTATTCTGGAATAACAGTTGCTTGCTTGCTGATTTAGATTATGTCACTTTGGAAGGAGTTTGTTACCCCCAAAGAAGTTTGGTTAATTTAGTCTGAAATAATAATGTATATCGGTTTAAATTCACACCTTAGTTTATACCAGTATAACTTCCCTGTGTAGACAATCCCTAAGTTTTCCACCTAGGGCAAGTCTACACTACAAAAATAAGTTGACCTAAGTTAACTTAACATACAGCCGCCACAGTAATTGAAGTGGTTTTACACGTGTGGGCTACGCTCCTTGTGTTGGCAGTGTGCATCCTCACGAGGAGTGCTTGCACTGATTTATCTGCCAGTGTGAGGCATTGTGGGACAGTCAACATAAGCAATGCAGTGTCTACACTGACACTACATCGATTTAAGCGCTACGCCTCTCACTGAGGTGGGCGAGTTACATCAGTGGGAGCTACATTTTAGTGTAGATGCTTACAGAGTTAGGTCAATATAATCTACTTTACATTGACCTAACTTTGTAGTGTAGACCAGGCCCTAGACTATAACTTGCTGAGTTCAAATGAGATTAAACTGTTTTGTGTAGATGTTTAGAGGATTTTCAATCATGTTACTCTAAATCAATTAAGTTAATTTAGGAAAAATCCACCCCACTGAGAGATGTAGCTACATCACCTAACCTCCTGTATAGACAGTGCTAGGTTGACAGAAGAATTTTAGGGAGGTGGATTAACTACAGTAATGAGAGAACCCATTTCATTACTGTAGTGTCTACACTGAAGCACCACGGTGGCGCAGCTAGAAGAAAAGGAGTACTTGTGGCACCTTAGAGACTAACAAATTTATTAGAGCATAAGCTTTCGTGAGCTACAGCTCACTTCATCGGATGCATCGAGCTGTAGCTCACGAAAGCTTATGCTCTAATAAATTTGTTAGTCTCTAAGGTGCCACAAGTCCTCCTTTTCTTTTTGCGAATACAGACTAACATGGCTGCTACTCTGAAACCTGTCAAGTGGCGCAGCTGTGTGTCTGTAGAGTTTTTTAAATGTAGACATACCCTTAATTGGAAAAACACACCTTTTTTGCCCAGGTAGACAAAGCCTCAGGCCTTGTCTAGTTTAGGATTTTAGGTGTGATGTTAGCATAAATGTGTGCTACTACATCTTAAATCCTAGTCTAAACAGGGCATCGGCTTTTAACATCATGTTAGTAGACAAGGATTGAGTGGCAGCTCATGAGTTATTGTCGCTTAGGTAAATGCTGAAGCTGTGAACTGGCTCTCAGTTATACAGCAGCACAGTATTATGGCTCTATTCACACTGTGAAAAATGGCCTTTTGATGACAGTGATTGTCTGAGTGGGTCCTTCTGTTTTTCATTCCCTTCGTCTGCCCTCACAACCAACCCCACGGTAATGTTGAAAATGGCTTAAATTGTAGTTGAGACAAATCTCTTCTCCAAGAATATGATTACTGGAACAGTGCTGAATGCAGTTTTGTCCTATCTGTTCTAGCAGTAAATCACCCTTAGGACTAGCTAAAGCAACCCACTGAGACATCCACTGTCAAAAGCATGTTATGCTCCCAGTGTAGATTGGGGGCTGTGTGCATGGTGAAATTCAGAGAAGGTATGTGGTTGGTACATGTCTACCTAAGAGTAGTAATATGTTTAATGTTTTGTCCTGACATTGTGCTCACACAGTTAGACTGTCTCTACTCGAAAAACATTCATAGTCTAATTGACCTAGAGAAGACACTCCTGATTAGGAAGGAATAACTTGCATTTTAAACAATTAATTATTGCTAGGAACTTGTAATATCTCGGTACCATGGAAGGCGAGAACTCAAGGAGGTTAAATTAATTAAGGGTGAATAAAAAAAAGCAAGCCTCTTTGGTTTTGAAAATTATCTAATTATTTTCAAATGTATTTCTTGGGCCATACATGTACTTTTCTTTTTCTTGGAAGACTGCAAGTCTGCATAGTGACCTCCCTTTGGATGTAAACCATATTTCTAAACAAAATAGCTAGGTTACATTAAAAAAAACCCCTAAAATTCCTAAAGCACTGAATCCATGTTATAGACCAACAGCAGTGAAAATTTTAAGAAGGCCCGCAGTCATTTAATCCAACTCCATAGTGTGAACACTGTATCTACACTGTATAGAACTTGCAGCTGAGCAGGTCTTTTCCAGATCTTGTAAAAATTACATCCCTCTTTTTGGCTTTGTTTATATTAAGTTTTAACAGGTGTAGGAGATGGAATTCTAAGAACGGGTGTTAATAATGGAGATGCTGATCTAATTATTTCTTCACTGGCCAATAGACATCTGTGGAGAAATAACTGGTTCTGCTCCCTGGACTTCCAACTTCTCAGACTGCACCCCTCTTTTATCTTCCCTCCCTCCTTGTGCTCTCAGCACCACTTCTCTGCAGAGAGATTCTGCCAGGGAATAAATACTTTTCCAGAGACTTACCTTCACATTCACAAAGTGGCCAAGGAGTTGGAGTGAATATGACTCCAATCCCAAAGCGTGTCAGTAGCAGATGCTTCACCAGGCCTGGGCCCCTTTCGGGATATATTTCTCTGTTGCTGCCTCACTATAAACCTTTCATTTGAAATGTCAAGGTCCAGGGTTAACTTTAATTTTCTAACGTCTTTTGGTGAGAGAGCTGTGAGTACCATGTTCTTTGTTTGTATGTTTCCTTTCTCTGAATGAAACAGCTACAGACTTGAAGAGGCACATGCTCAGAGTTTTGCTTGCATAACCAATGATTGATTAACTGGCTTATTGCAGCAGGCCCATCCATTTGGTCACTACTATAATAAATCCAACCCTTTTGGTGCCCTTGTACTCCTCTCTGATCTTGACCATAACTCTGGGACTGAATGTAGCACATTCCTTTGAAAATATAGCTGGTAGTAAAAACAGAATTGTTGCCCTCTAATAGCTTTCCCCCGCAGAAGCTAAAGCAGCATCGTGTTAGTCCCTTCTCTCTAAAGACCATCCCAAGAGAGCACAAATGTCTCTTCCCTCCCCCATATGCACATTTTGGCCATATGATCAAATGGGGGATGCTGTGCATGCACAGTGTGTTCTGGTCCTGCAGTTGAGAGCTGATCACAGCAGGCAAAAGTATTTCAAACAGTTTACAAAAGAAAGAAAAAAGTCTGTTTGTCTGAACTAATAAGGGGTGAGCAGAATCATCTTCTATTTGTTCTCCTTCCTGGGTGACATCTATGCCAGGTAAAGCTGTTGAAGTCTTTGAAATCCTGCCTCTGTGAAAGGCAGTTGGCATCTGACTGCACCTAGAATGTTGCCTCAACATTTGGCATCTCAGTCCCAAACTGAAGAGCACTCAGAAATGCAACAGAAGTGGTCAGGGGAAGAGAGAAAGAGTTATAGGGAAGATGGAAAGAGTTAATTATGCAATATATTTTGAATCAGCAATGACTGGCAGGAAATATGATTCTCCAGGTATCCAAAACATGTAAACATCCAGATGGACTGGGAGTCATTTAGGAGCGTCCAAGGGACTATAACTAGGAGCAAAGGAATTTAATCAATGAAAGGAAAATGTAGTCTGAATGTGAGGAAACCCTTCCTGACAGAGTGGTCACTCCAGCCCTGGAATTGTCTGAGAGGAGCCAGATCATCCCAAAGTAGATGAGCCAAAAAACTAGAATATGCTGTCTGGCCCTTGCCCCCGGGAGACTGGATTGGGTGGAACCTAACAGGCTTCTGCTTCTATAAGTTCTCTGGATACTGGGATTCAGCTTCATCAGGGTAAAGTGAATATGTTGTTGGAGTTTTATTCCTCCCCTTGCTGATTCATTCAGAGCTATGAATGTTTAGAAATGTAGGTTGTGTATGTGTAGAAAGTGGAGGCCGCGGCAATGTAAGGACTTGTATCTTTCAGGCACCCTTTGTGTCTGAGAAGGTTGTCTTCTGAGCTTGAGGATGCACTGCAGTCAACTCTTGAGTGAACTTGTTGATCTGGAGTGAAGGAATCCAGAATTCCAAAGAGTTCAGTTATAAATCTGTTTAGAAGCCTGTAATGTGAGGAGCAGAAGGGGTGCTTTCCCCATTGGCTCCTTGCTGCCCTAAAGGAGAATAGGATGTAACTGCTAGGAAGTCTCAGAAGCAATATCAAGTTGGTGAGTCTTTGGATTGCCCAGTTAAATGCTGGTCTGGGATAGACCTCCACTATCCTATCCCTTGGTGGGAGCCCCTTCACAATGGGTGGTGGCATTCTGACACAATTGGCAGGAACTGTTTCCTGTAATCTAGCCCAGCTGATAAGGCCTGGGATCTGGGCCCATGTTGTGCTTGTTGTTTACAAGAACTTGATGATGTTCAAAGCCACAGAAGAGTGAACATTCTTGCCAGGCCTCTCAAAATCCCAGGTGAAGGAATGCATGCTGTGTTTCATGCCTGACGAGGTTGGTGGACTACCCACTCCCAATCCTGGGGGAGAGGATGCTGGCTGGGCTGTTTGCTGCTCTTAGGGTTCAGTTTCCAGGCTGCAGAAAGTAGGGTATATTAACTAGTACACCTTTATTGCTATTATAGATTCACTCTTATGCACAAAACTCTCACTAGACGCACGTGATACTGTTTATGGGTTTTGTGTTTGTGGCAGATTTGAAGCACAAATGGACTAACGAGACGAGACCCTAATTCCAACTTCAGTTTAATAGATGGAAATCTATCCTGGAAGACCTGGCAGCTGGACATCCAGTGCGTTAACTGCAGCTTGATGGCCAGTGCCAGTGTGTGTGATATGGCAGTGTAAAGCTGATGTGATTTTGAGGCGTGGTTGAGTAGGGAAGAGAGAGTTTCTGTCTATTTGGTTTTGATGTGATATACTTGGGATATTGTGTACCTCTGGGCACCTCATTATTAGGAAGATCTTGACAAACTGGAGGGAGTTGAGAGAAAACAGATGATCAGGAAGGCAAGAGGAATTGTAGCTTCTGAGGAAAGAATAATGGCTGAATACCAAATAACTTGGCCAGGTGACCACTAAGGTGAGAATGTGACAACCTACGAATACTGAAGTTATGGCAGTTCCAATTGTGGTGAAGATTGTAGGATGATTCAAGGACTAAGTACGAATAAAGTGAGAGAATTTAGGCTGAATATCAGGAAAAGCTTCCAGATTGTGGATCTATTGAACCATAAGCCTGCTGAATGTAGACTGGAAAAAAAAAAAATCTGGATTGTAGGAATAACATTTCATTGTCAGGGAGCAGACAAGCTATCTTATTACATCTTTCTATGAATCCTTCCCTTTGGTGTGAGCACCTCAGACTAGCATCCATCTAGCTGTTGAGCTCTTTCCACTTCTGTGATTTGCAATATTGGGTGCACGGACTTGGCCAGCTGTGTGTGGGTGTCTGACCAGCTGCTGCTTTGAAAGCGTTGTTATGGATTAGAGCGGTGTGTGTACAAGTTCTCTGCCGCCTCCTTGTCCTCTCATGGGAAGCAGCTTGCCAAACACAAAGGATTCTTTTATTTCCATATTGAGTTCTAAGCTGCTTCTAGGGAACAGCTTTTTCCCCCAAAGGGGCCTGCTTTGTTGAATTCCGACCTCTTCCATGAAATTCTGCTAATACAGTGAACTCTGATCTCTCTATGAGAGGCCTTTCACAGACCCTGCTGTGGGTTGGCTGTGGAAGTCAAGAGAGAGCTCTCAGGAGTTCCAAAAGCAAGTTTGTGTGTCGTGTCTACTCTTCCCAGCAGTTCTGGGATTCAGACTTTCGGAGGACACAGCCCGTCTTTCTGTTAACGTTTCCCAGCAGAATCTGTGGGATCTGCTCTTATTTAACAGACAAATTTATCTGGATGTCCTACCCTTGTATTAATGGAATTAAAGGATCAGGAATATCAGGGAAGATTAAGGGTAAAGATGCTAGCCCAGTGGGCTGATCCTCTTTGGGCCTGAACTTTGACTTGTATACCTAAGGTGGAATGAATGAATGAATGAATGAATGAGAGACTGTTACTGAAAGGGATTAGTTTGTACCTCCCGGAGACCTGACCCCGAGACACGCTGCAGAGCAGGCAAAGCCATTCTATCTGCTCCTCTTTCTAGTGCTGGGGTCACTGAGTTGATGACACTTTCTCTTGCAAAGGAAATACAATATATTCTTCTCTGAAATAAACTCCTGTTTCACAACTCCACTGAGTTCTCTGTCGGAGAGAACTGTGTTCTGCTTTTATGGGTCAGCCACAGGAAACCACAAGGAATGCAGTGTGTGAAAAGTCAAGAGATGGAGCATTTTGATATGGGATGAGACCCAGTTTGTTGGTGGCAGTGAGGGAGCTGCCCAGAATTACTTCAGAAGTAAAGGGTTTGCACAACTCAGTGCAATAGTGTGTGCATATGCAGCAGTGCTCTGACTGAACTTTCCATTTTACTGAGTGGGGGGAGAAATCATTACAGAAATAAATGTTTTTATTCTGGGGCACTTCTATGCAGAGGCCTTCTAAAAGGTCAATGATTCTGCTAAATGTGCTGCTGAAAGGGATTGGGAAGTGAGCCTGAACCTGAGCAAATCTTCTCTGGTGTGCTCTCTGACTCATCCCTGGCTACCAACGGAAGGAGACCTAGACATACCCTTGACATACCATCAGCTTTCACTTACTGGTGATCTTTGCTGTTACTTTCTAAATTTGTTCTTGTTCTGTTAATACTCAATGGAAAAAACCTGCAATGCATATGGGCTGCATTTATGTCAGATGCTGTGGTAACAGAACTTAGCAGGTATGGAAATACTTCTTTTCAAACAGCTGTTGCTGGGCCTGGAATTGAGAGTGCTGCATTCTCACTAATGGTTTTGTTTTGTAGGCTTTTTGATCAGCACCCTGCTTATTTTGTCTGAGGGAATGTATACCCCAGCAGCACAACTCTGGCGCTGCAGCGCCATGGTGTAGATTCTTCCTGCATTGACAGAAGGGATAGCTAAGTCAATAGAAGATACCTTCCAATGACATAGCTGTGTCTACACCAGAGGTTAAGTTGACCTAACTACAGTGCTCACGGTGCAAGTAGATCAGGCCTTAGTTTAGGCATACAGCGCGATGACTAAACCCTATTCCTTTTTGTTCAGAATTTATTTTTTCCTTACTTGCTATGCTGTGCCCTCTGTCTAGGTAAGGGAAGAGTGGGTATTGGGTAGTGTGGATCCCTATGTTTCACTGCATTTAGATTTTTTTTTTTATGCACACATCAGCTACGATGCTAATGTTTTTTGGTCTACCTAGCATTTTGCTGACTGCGTTTTGTTCTTTCAAATAGGCTCTCTACATTTACTGCCTTGATCCACCACTCCTTTGCTTCTGATACTTTCACCTCTCTGAACTGTCAATTTCCATCCACATCTTGAACATCCCCTTTCAGACTAATACTCAGACCTCTCCACTGGCTCCCAGATCCACTTCAGGATCAAGTTCAGAAAATCCTTCATTTGCTTCACCTGATCACATCTCTCTTGACAAGTCTGATCACTCCCTCTTCTCCATTCCTGTCATGCCTGTCTTATAGTCATGCCACTGATGTTGAGAGAGCCTATCCCTTTATGGCTCCTGCCACCCAGAACATCCTCCCTCTTATGACTCCATCCCATTTAACCTCTTTTCTACCTCCCCTATCCTTCTGAATTTCCTTTTGGTATTCTTTTTAAAGCATTTGGGAGACACTTTATATACAAGAGGCTATACAGTGTAAAGTAGTGTTGAATTTAGTGGCCAGTATTGATGGAGAAAGAGGGCTAAGGCTGTCAAATTTTGAGTGTTTGTAAGAGGCTCAAAGATCCGGGCAGGAATGTTACTGGATGTTTAAGGCTCTGTGTCCTACATGATAGTTTAATGCCAAAGGCCAGGAGGAAGGTGTAGTGCAGAAAGAGTCTGCCTATAGAAGGTGTAGTAAGGAATGGGTCTGTGTAATTAGGGCAAATTCAACCATTTTGAACTATAACTCTCTAGCCAAAAGATGATGGCACATGTGGTGGGGAAGAGAACAAGGGTAATATGAATCATATGGTCATTTGGGAAGCTAAAACTTGTTCAATTACGACTTTTAAACATGAATGAGGCTTTTTGTAAGGCTCTTTGAAGTGAGTTTTGGGAAAGGACTTAAGTGGGCTGAAGGAGAAAATGTGGGTGGGAATAAATTGAACAGAAGAGGGGAGGAGCTAGGTTGTGGAGAACTTGGAAGGTGAGAGCAGGGAGCTTGGGTTGGGTTCAGGAGGCAAATAGAGATTCAGTGAAGGGATTTTAAGAGTAGCCTGAAAATGGCTATGATGCCGGCAGGAGAGAAGGTTTGGATACATTGGGAGGAGTGAGATATATAGAGACTGCAATAGTGAAGCCACCCACAGATGGCTGTCTTTAATTGGTAAACACATAATGAAAATTCCTTTGTAGGATGCCTTGGGATCCTTCATGACAAAGTGCTGTATACATGTCAGAGCCTGTTGAGAACTAGTGGAGTGTGTTATGCATGTCACCTGAACAGCAGACGCATCTTACCTGGTTTTATACACGGTGAATAGAAATGAGTGGGTTTGACTACTGCAGAGCTGTTGTTTTTCTGACACTTTCTAGATGGCAGCCAAATACCCATTCATCTCCCACTTCTGGTTTCCTCTGTAAATTTCTCCACACATTGGATTTCTTTGAGGTTGAGGCAGGGGTTGGAGGATAACATCACTGTTGTCTGCATTCTCCTTTTTGTACACTTGAGAGCTATCTGTTGAGTTCCTAAGGGAAGTCATTAGTGAAATGATACTTGGATGGAAATGGATATAAAAGTGGTATCCATCCTCCAAATGCTTATATTTTGGCTGATATCTTACATGGTTGTATGTTAGGAGTGGGACTCATCTCATTTATTTTTGTCCCCAGCTTCTTGCAGTTTAATTATGTTGATGCCATCTAAATTATGACTATTGTAATAATGTGTCTTTAACTCCTTCAGTATCAAGTGGGACAGCTGTATTCTGTAGCAGAAGCCAGTAAAAACGAAACTGGTGGAGGTGAAGGAGTGGAGGTTCTGATGAATGAACCCTACGAGAGAGATGGAGAACGTGGTCAGTACACACACAAGATCTACCATTTACAGAGGTATGTGGGATGGAGAAGTGGCCTATTTCCAACTGTGAGTGGGATCAAAGAGTAAGGGGAACTGTATAAATAGGATACAATTTAGGAAACCACTACACAGGTTAGACATCATGCAGGTTTTCATAGATTGACAGCAACTGGAAACAGAGTCATCCTACCTGCCCCTGCTAGGGCTTGCTGTTGCAGTGAAAGAGAAGAACCTAGAAACTGCTTCCTGGACTGGAACAGTTACTAGTGGGACTAAAACTGTCACCCACCATCACCAGAGAAGTTCAGAGCTATCACTGGGCCTTGGACTCTTGAGCAGGGGAGTAATGCCAGGGGGAGAAAAAGAAAACAGGCAGTCACGTAGCATGAGTCAGGAGAGAGGAGGACTGGGTGATGGAGCAACATATCCCAGGGTATCAGCATAAGATTGACAAACACTTGCAGAGGACCAAGGTGGTGGAAAGGAACAGAAGAGATAGATTCATAGATACTAAGGTCAGAAGGGACCACTCTGATCATCTAGTCCGACCTCCTGCACAGCGCAGGCCACAGAATGTCACCCACCCACTCCTATGAAAAACCTCACCCATGTCTGAGCTATTGAAGTCCTCAAAACATGGTTCAAAACTTTGAGGGAGCAGAGAAGCCTCCCTCCAGTCAACCATGCCCCATGCTACAAAGGAAGGCAAAAAAACCTCCAGGGCCTCTCCAATCTGCCCTGGAGGAAAACTCCCTCCCGACCCCAAACATGGCAATCAGCCAAACCCTGAGCACATGGGCAAGATTCACCAGCCAGATACCCAGGAAAGAGTTTTCTATAGTAAATCAGATCCCATCCATCTAATATCCCATCTCAGGGGATTTGGCCTATTTACCCTGAATATTTAAAGATCAATTACTTACCAAAATCCCATTATCCCATCATACCATCTCCTCCATAAACTTATCGAGTAGAATCTTAAAACCAGATAGATCTTTTGCCCCCACTGCTTCCCTTGGAAGGTTATTCCAAAACTTCACTCCTCTGATGGTTAAAAACCTTCGTCTGATTTCAAGTCTAAACTTCCTGGTGGCCAGTTTATACCCATTTGTTCTTGTGTCCACATTGGTGCTGAGCTTAAATAATTCCTCTCCCTCTCCTGTATTTATCCCTCTGATATATTTATAGAGAGCAATCATATCTCCCCTCAACCTTCTTTTAGTTAGGCTAAACAAGCCCAGCTCCTTAAGTCTCCTTTCATAAGACAAGTTTTCCATTCCTCGGATCATCCTAGTAGCCCTTCTCTGTACCTGCTCCAGTTTGACTTCATCCTTTTTAAACATGGGAGACCAGAACTGCACACAGTATTCTAGGTGAGGTCTCACCAGTGCCTTGTATAACGGTACTAAAACCTCCTTATCCCTACTGGAAATGCCTCTCCTGATGCATCCCAAAACCGCATTAGCTTTTTTCACAGCCATATCACATTGGCAGCTCATAGTCATCCTATGATCAACCAATACTCCAAGGTCCTTCTCCTCTTCCGTTACTTCTAATTGATGTGTCCCCAACTTATAACTAAAATTCTTGTTATTAATCCCTAAATGCATAACCTTACACTTCTCACTATTAAATTTCATCCTATTATTATTACTCCAGTTTACAAGGTCATCCAGATCCTCCTGTATAATATCCCGATCCTTCTCCGAATTGGCAATACCTCCCAGCTTTGTATCATCTGCAAACTTTATTAGCACACTCCCACTTTTTGTGCCAAGGTCAGTAACAAAAAGATTAAATAAGATTGGTCCCAAAACCAATCCCTGAGGAACTCCACTGGTAACCTCCCTCCAACCTGACAGTTCACCTTTCAGTAGGATCCGTTGCAGTCTCCCCTTTAACCAATTCCTTATCCACCTTCTGATGTTCATATTGATCCCCATCTTCTCCAATTTAACTAATAATTCCCCATGTGGCACGGTATCAAATGCCTTACTGAAATCTAGGTAAATTAGATCCACTGCATTTCCTTTATCTAAAAAATCTGTTACTTTTTCAAAAAAGGAGATTAGATTGGTTTGGCACGATCTACCTTTTGTAAAACCATGTTGTATTTTGTCCCATTTACCATTGACTTCAATGTCCTTAACTAATTTCTCCTTCAAAATTTTTTCCAGGACCTTGCATACTACAGATGTCAAACTAACTGGCCTGTAGTTACCCGGATCACTTTTTTTTCCTTTCTTAAAAATAGGAACTATATTAGCAATTCTCCAATCATTCGGTACTATTCCTGAGTTTACAGATTCATTAAAAATTCTTGCTAATGGGCTTGCAATTTCAGGTCCCAATTCCTTTAATATTCTTGGATGAAGATTATCTGGGCCCCCTGATTTAGTCCCATTAAGCTGTTTCAGTTTCGCTTCTACCTCTGATATGGTAATATCTACCTCTATATCCTCCTTCCCATTTGTCATGCTACCATTATCCCCAAGATCCTCTTTAGCCTTATTAAAGACTGAGGCAAAGTATTTGTTTAGATATTGGGCCATGCCTAGATTATCTTTAACCTCCGCTCCATCCTCAGTGTTAAGCGGCCCCACTTCTTCCTTCTTAGTTTTCTTCTTATTTATATGGCTATAGAACCTTTTACTATTGGTTTTAATTCCCTTTGCAAGGTCCAACTCTACTCGACTTTTAGCCTCTCTCACTTTATCCCTACATCTTCTGACCTCAATTAGGTAGCTTTCCTTGCTGATCCCTCCCATCTTCCACTCCCTGTATGCTTTCTGCTTCTTCATAATCACCTCTCTAAGATGCTTGCTCATCCAGCTTGGTCTACAACTCCTTCCTATGAATTTTTTCCCCTTTCTTGGGATACAGGCTTCCGATAGCTTCTGCAGTTTTGATTTAAAGTAATCCCAGGCCTCCTCTACCTTTAGATCCATAAGTTCTTCAGTCCAATCCACTTCCCTAACTAATTTCCTTAATTTTTGAAAGTCAGCCCTTTTGAAATCAAAAACCCTAGTTGCAGATTTATTTTTGTTAATCCTTCCATTTAGTTTGAACTGAATTAGCTCATGATCACTTGAGCCAAGATTGTCCCCTACAACCATTTCTTCTATGAGGTCCTCGCTACTCACCAAAATTAAATCTAAAATGGCATCCCCTCTAGTCGGTTCAGCAACTACTTGATGAAGGAATCTATCAGCTATCGCATCTAGGAAAATCTGAGCCCTATTATTATTACTAGCACTGGTCCTCCAGTCTATATCTGGGAAGTTAAAGTCTCCCATGATCACGCAGTTTCCATTAGTATTTACTTGATTAAAGACATTAAAAAGGGCTCTATCCATATCCAAATTAGATCCCGGAGGTCTATAGCACACCCCAAGCACTATCGTAGGAGAGGCTTTACTAGTTTTCTTCCCCAATGTAATTTTTGCCCAGACGGACTCTGTCTTATCCATTGCATTGCTTCTTATTTCTTTACATTCTAACTCATCATTGATATACAATGCTACTCCACCCCCTTTACCTTTGTTTCTGTCTTTCCTAAACAGCACATACCCTTCAATACCTGTAGTCCAGTCATGACTACTATTCCACCATGTTTTTGTTATCCCTATAATATCTGGTTTCACTTCCTGCACCGGTAGCTCTAGTTCCTCCATTTTGTTACCTAGACTCCTCGCATTGGTGTACAAACATCTTAATTTTTGCTGTTTGGCCTCGCTCACATTTTGTACCCTATTAGGCACAGTCATTCTACAGCCAGTATAACCTATTAGACTAGTATCCACACCGCCCTCACTCCTTATATACATTCTCCTACCCACGGCTGTATCCTTTCTTACTTCATCTTCTTCCCTCTCAATGCTAAAATCTGGCGTGGAGATTTTCTGGACATCTCCCATCCATCTCCCCTCAATTCCTAGTTTAAAGCTCTCTTTATCAGTTGTGCCAGCCTCGATCCTAGAAGTCTATTTCCTTCCCTACTCAGATGAAGTCCATCCCGAGAGAACTGACCTCTGTCCGTGAATGCCTCCCAGTGGCCATACATCCCAAAGCCCTCCTTATAGCACCACTGCCTAAGCCATCTGTTGACAGTCATAATCTTGTCAGACCTTTGTTGCCCTTCTCTAGGAACAGGAAGGATCCCGCTAAAGATCACCTGAGCCTCAATTTCCTTAAGCATCTTCCCCAGCCTAGCATAGTCTCCCTTGATACTTTCCAGCGAGAATCTGGCTGTATCATTTGTTCCCACATGAAGGATAATTAGGGGATTCTTTCCCGCTCCCTTGAGGATCCTTTTCAACCTCAGGTCTACATCCCGTATCTTAGCACCCGGAAGACAGCACACCCTTCTATTCTCAGGTGATACCAAGTACTGTAGAAGAAATAAATCTAGCGTTATAAACAAACAAAAGTAGAAATATGCTTTCTAATGGCTAAGACGTAACTTAACAAGTTACAGTCTTTGTTGAAGGTCTTTACCAATTTGCAGTTCCTTCAACTCCTTTGATTGAAGGACCCATCTTTCTCAGCTTGCTACAGCTGTGGCCCCTGTGTCTGTCCAGAGATGGATGCCAAGATGACTTCTCCTAAATCCTTATAGCTTCCTAAACTTACTGTTTTGTTCCCAGATTCAAGATGACCTCATGTTACTCTTCCCTTCCTGTAGACTTTGGATCCCCTTGCTGATTTGTATGGAAATGGGGCATCCATTGTTTTTGGTCACACCTTGCTTAGTTTCATTGGAGACAGGTAGACAACTAAATTCCTTTCTGTCTGGGAGGGAACCTGTTAAGAATTCATATTTCCTCATATCATTTTAATACATACATTTCACAATAATATTAATCACCAGTGTGTCATTAGCTTTGAGAAAAAACCTTACTTGATGCACTTTTTTTAAATATAATAATATTGTTTAGTCAGTTGATTCAATTACTTATGTGAGGTTCAGACCACCTGTCTTTATAGCCCAGATAAAATTTCTCTTGCCTACTGGGGTGTAGATGCCATGCTGTCTTCTCCCCTGCTTGATAGCTTTGTTCACCTTCTATGTAGATAGAATCTACCTTGTATGTAGAGGTCATCTAGTCCAGTTCCGCACTAAGTATTATCCCTGACAGATGTTTGTCTAACTTGCTCTTAAAAGTCTCCAATTATGGAGATTCCACAATGTGCCTGAGCAATTTATTTCAGTGCTTAACCACCCTGACAGGAATTTTTTCCTAATGTCCAATCTAAACTGCCCTTTCTGCAATTTAAGGCCATTGCTTCTTGTCCGGTCCTCAGAGGTTAAGGAGAATAACTTTTCTCCTCCTCCTTGTAATAAGCTTTTATGTACTTGAAAACTATTCTCATGTCCCCAGTCTTCTTTTGTCCTGACTAGATAAACCTAATTTTTTCAATCTTCCCTCATTTTTGTTGCTCTTCTCTGGACTTTCTCCAGTTTGTCCACATCTTTCTTGAAATGTGGCACCCAGAAGTGGACACAATACTCCAGCTGAGGCCTAATCAGTGTGGGGTGAAGAAGTAGTTCTCGTGTCTTCCTTACAACACTCATGCTAATACATCCCAGAATTATGTTTGCTCTTTTTGCAACAGTGTTACCCTGTTGACTCATATTTAGCTTGTGATCCCGTCACCCCCAGATCTTTTTCTGCAGTACTCCTTCGTAGGCAGTCATTTCCCGTTTTGTATGTGTGCAGCTGATTGTTCTTTCTTAAATGGAGTACTTTGCATTTGTCCTTATTGAATTTCATCCTATTTTCTTCAGACCATTTCTTCAGTTTATCCAGATCATTTTAAATTTTAATCCTATCCTCCAAAGCACTTGCAACCCCTCCCAGCTTGATATTGTCTGCAAACTTTATAAGTGTACTCTCTAGATAGATCTTCACTGTCTCTGCCTGATGACCAGGCTGGACAGACAAACAAATATACGTACCTTTGTCTAGGGCACACTGGGCTTGTGCATAGCTTGCCAAACACATTTTAAGAATATAATTCTAGCACACATTCGTAGCTTTTTGTACATACCATGTGCATACCTCAAACAAGAATATTAAGTGAGTTGTTAGTTTTCCAATGATATTTTACGTCACCTTTTTTCATTTACAGATTATGACAACAATGTATTATGTGTAGTGAGTATGTCTGGCCTGAGAGAGTAGTGTACCACAAATGGGCCTCTGTGTCACAAGTGGATAGGAAGAGGGCTTTGAAATTAAATTACATAATGCTGTCTTTTTGTTCTTTTCAAAACGGTGAAGAACTAAAAACTGATGAAACACTTTACTAAGTTTTCCATATAAGCAGTGGCTGTGTTTGTCACTGGGATGTCTCCTTATAGAAAATGAGATTGTGACCTAGATGTTATGAGGAGAGGCGTCCACAGGACTCTTTATTAGGATGTGGTCTATACTGTGTGAAAGTTTGAGACTCTCAGGTGTTCCTACAGCAGCCTGTAGATCCTGCTGTGACCAAAGGGTGGTGGACAGACTTAGACATTTTCTGTACCCTGTTAGGTTGGGGTGTGGAATAGATGGAAATCACAGCCGTTAGTGGAACAATAGTAAGTAGCACCAGTTGTGCTGTGGCGCTGTGAACATTAGAGCAGACTAATAGTTGGGAAAGATGGTAAGAGCTAAGTGGTTATGACAGGTTATAATATCAGAGCTCATCTCAAGTTGTACAGTCCAGGTGTTGCTAACGGATGTTTCCCATCATAAACATGGCTGCTGTCTTGGGAAATCCAGAATCTATTGTGGTTTTGATCATTAATGATAACCCTATTATCCAGCACTGTGATGGAGAAGCTTGGGTAGAAAAATGTTTCCAAGTTGTCAGCCTGCATTCAACATCAAGTGTACACTTGCTCCCCTGTACAAGGCAGGGAAGGGTTGGCACCTAGCCTCTATGCATTTATCCCGTTTCTGGGCATCCTACTAACAGAATAATGAACAATCCTAGTGATGATAATTGTGAAAACGCAAACACATCCAGGGCATGGGGGTCTATATTTCAGGGTGGGTGCCTTGCATGTCTCAAGCAGTGTTTGAGTCACAGTCAATTGAACATGGATATAAAAACTCTCTTATCTTGCTTCTCCTCCCCCACCCCACTCCCCAAACTGCAGCAAAGTGCCGTCATTTGTGAGAATGCTGGCCCCAGAGGGAGCCCTGAACATACACGAGAAAGCATGGAATGCATACCCCTACTGCAGGACTGGTAAGTACTAAGGAAGGTCTGTACCATTGGAATGACTTTTTTTAACCAAAGAGGGGCAGTTAATTTGATGACTTGGCTGCTGCCTGCTGTCTATAGTCCATAACCCCTTCCTGTGGTTCGGGAAAATGAGAATTTAGAGCTAAGGGGGCGTTAAAAGAAATGTTCCTGCCAGACAGTGGCAGTGCAGTATGATGGCAGTGCAGAACTCCTGCTAATAAACAGGGAATCCTAAGTAGCCTGGGGATTGGTTAGGGGCAGGGTGTGAGAAGGGGCAAAAGTAAGAAATGGATGTGACCCTAATACTGTAGGTTTGGAGAAAGACTTGGTAGTGGGAGAACCACAGTATGACTAGAACTGAGAGGGGTTATTCTCGCTGCTTGGCAGCAAATGCATGACAGAGAAACTGTTTCAGAGTAGCAGTCGTGTTAGTCTGTATTCGCAAAAAGAAAAGGAGGACTTGTGGCACCTTAGAGACTAACAAATTTATTTGAGCATAAGCTTTCGTGAGCTACAGCTCACTTCATCGGATGCATTCAGTGAATTCCACTGAATGCATCCGATGAAGTGAGCTGTAGCTCACGAAAGCTTATGCTCAAATAAATTTGTTAGTCTCTAAGGTGCCACAAGTCCTCCTTTTCTTTTAGAGAAACTGTTATGTACTTTAGTGCAATGGAAGTACTTTGGTGTAGACATTTGAAAGAGATGGAGTAAGAGAGGAGCTGGGGAGGACCTGTTTATCTTTTACTTAATGCAATTTGAAGGGAACAGTATCATCATTGCCCCAGTGATTCCTCCAATAGTGAGATCAAAAGTGGTGAAGCTGGAACTGAAAGTACAACTAGATACTGGTGTATTAACACTAGAGCAGCACGTTTTATGAGTCTCCCTGGAAAAGCAATAGTGTGCCACTTCTAAAACAAAATCTCAGCCAGCAAGTGCCGAGTTAATCCATTACTGAACTTTGAGATTCTGCTTGAGGTGGATCATGAAGATGACACAACCCCTTTTCACTCTTATGGGATAGAATATTTAAAATTCATGTGGAAAAAGTATTGCTGCAACGTTATGGTTGAGAACTTCAATGGACAAATCATCTATTCTTCATTTATTGTTCCCATAGTAACTTAATCTCCTTGTGTTTATGTAATATTTGGGGTTACTTTTTATGCTATTAAATTTATCCTTTGGCAGAGGTACAGTTGCTATGGGAACCAATATTTACAATTTACTGATCTTTGCACTTAACATTTTTAACTGCAGCATTTCATTAATGGCATTTTCTGCATTGAATTTTCTTGTTTTGTAAATGAGGGTTAGAAAAAAAGGGATGGAGAAGGGAAAAAACAAAACATTAAAGAAATCTAATTTCAATATATGATAAATTGCATGTATTGATGTTGTGTGCAAGGCTACATTCAAACTAGGACTGTCAAGCAATTAAAAAAATTGATCATGATTAGTTGTACTGTTAAATAATAGAATGCCATTTATTTAAATATTTTTGGATGTTTTCTACGTTTTCAAATATATTGATTTCAATTGCAACACAATACAAAATGTACAGTGCTCACTTTATTTTTTGATTATAAGTATTTGCACTGTAAAAAAAAAATTTTTTTCAGTTCACCTAATACATGTACTGTAGTGCAATCTCTTTATCATGAAAGTTGAACTTACAAATGTAGAATTATGTACAAAAAATACTGCACTCAAAATTTTAGAGTCTGCAAGTCCATTCAGTCCTACCTCTTGTTCAGCCAATGGCTCAGACAGACAAGTTTGTTTACATTTACAGGAGATATTGCTGCCTGCTTCTTATTTACAATGTCACCTGAAAGTGAAAATAGGCATTCTCATGGCACAGTTGTAGCGGGCATCGCAAGATACTTATGTGCCATAAGATTCATATGTCCCTTCGTGCTTCAACCACTATTCCAGGGGACATGTGTCCATGCTGATGAATGATTCTGCTCGATAACAATCCAAAGCAGTGCAGACCAACACATGTTTATTTTCATTATCTGAGTCAGATGCCACCAGCAGAAGGTTCATTTTCTTTTTTGGTGGTTCGGGTTCTGTAGTTTCCACATCGGAGTGTTGCTCTTTTAAGACTTCTGAAAGCATGCTCCACCCCTCGTCCCTCTCAGATTTTGGAAGGCACTTCAGATTCTTAAACTTTTGGTCGAGTGCTGTAGCTATCTTTAGAAATCTCACATTGGTACCTTCTTTGTGTTTTTGTTAAATGTTTTGTTAAATGCAGTGAGAGTGTCCTTTAAAATGAACAACGTGCTGGGTCATCATCCGAGACTGCTATAACATGAAATATGTGGCAGAATGCGGATAAAACAGAGTAGGGGACATACAATTCTCCCCCAAGGAGTTCGGTCACAAATTTAATTAACGCATTATTTTTTAACGAGTATCGGAAGCATGTCCTCTGGAATGGTGGCTGAAGCGTGAAAGGGCATATGAATGTTTAGCAAATCTGGCACATAAATACCTTGCAATGCCAGCTACAAAAAATGCCATGCAAATGCCTGTTCTCACTTTATGGTGACATTGTAAATAAGAAGAGGACAGCAGCATCACCTGTAAATGTCGTCAAACTTGTTTCTTAGTTATTGGCTGAACAAGAAGTAGGACTGAGTGGACTTGTAGGCTCTGAAGTTTTACAGTGTTTTGAGAGTGCAGTTATGTAACCAAAAAAAAAAAAAATCTACATTTGTAAGTTGCACTTTCACTGCGAAGAGATTGTACTACAGTACTTGGATGTGGTGAATTGAGTTTTTACAGTGCAAATTATTTGTAATCAAATATTCGGTTTGATTTCAATTACAACATGCTATACTATATATATTAAAAAAAAAAAAGCAAAACATCCAAAATATTTAATAAATCCAAAATACTTAATACATTTAAATTGGTATTCTATTTAACTGTGTGATTAAAACTGCGATTAATAGAGATTAACTCAACAAAATTAATAGTGATTAAAAAATTAATCGCGTGAGTTAACTGCGATTTAATCGACAGCCCTAATTCAAACATATAGAGCTCTGGATACATAGCGACACCACTAGTGTGTAGGATATGGAGCTTGTTGACATTATTTCACATACTTGAGAACACCAAAACACATGAAGTGAGTGTTGAAATCGTCACAAATTAAAGAAAACTTACTTCACATGTCTGTTTTGTTGGATATTCAAATCCAGTGGGCATCTGTCAAAGTAGTAATGCAGAAGCATCCAGTCAGCTTTTTCAAGCTTAAAAAAGCCTCATTGAGTGTCTACATTGCAGTTGCACACCAATGGTTGGCCCGTGTGAGTTGACACCCATCCCCCATTGCGGGGACCAGAGCCTGGGCTTCAGCCCAAGTCAGCTGACATGGGCCAGCTGCAAGCATTTAACTGCAGTGTAGACATACTGAGGCTTCCCTGGCTGGTACTAGATACTATGGTGATTGGGCCACTTTCTACATTCATACATATAGAAAGCAAATTTAAAAGGACACTGTCATGTTAAAAATATTTTTTTCTAAAAAGTCTTAACTGTATTACTAATAAAAATTTGGGATACTCAAAAAAACAAAAAATAAAAAAACCCAACCTTATTTAAAACGTATTTTTCACATTTTATGCTATTTACTTTTTTGCCTTTCACTCAGCTTGGACAATGAAATTGGGGATTGATTTCACTTTCTCGTTCTGTACTAACAGTGCTGAAGTATTTGGGTTTCAAACATTGCAAGGAATGTCTTAAGTCCAAACAGCTGTTTCATTTACTCTTTTAAATCATGGAAACATTTCTACTAGATTTTTCACCTCCACTTAAATAAAACTTAGCATTGGGCCTAAACTTCCTGGCACTGACCTTTTTTTAAAATTCGAAAACAGCCATTGTTGAGTTAACAGAACAAGAAAGCACTTGAACTGTTTCCCCTTCCATCCCATGAGTACTCTGATTCTCAAAGCATGTCACACAGTTTTACTGGACTGTCCAAAACTTTTTCACCTGCGTGCTGAGAGCAAATAATAACTTCAGTCTTAAAGGGAAAGCTTTCAGATTCTTTGAAACTGAAAATGGTGGTATACAATGAAAACTTTCTCAACTATCAGTAATGTCAATACAATATGGGTTTGAAACTGCATTGTTGAGGAGGCTGGAGCAGAAGGTAGCTGCATACTCCCAGTGCGGGGGCTGATAGAAAAGTCTGTTTCACAAATATGCCAGACCTGACTTAAATCAAGATATGCAGTTCTAAGGCTTCTGATTAGTTGGCTTGGTAGTAACAGGGCAGTAGGGAAGAGAACTAGTTTGTGTCTGATATGATGGCTTATTGTATTAACACTTCATCTCAGGAAAGATCAAGTACTTAGGTCACAAGTGAACTGACATAATGGTCTCCTGGTAATCTCTGCATGTGTACACAGCATAACATACTAAACGGTTTAGTTCAGGCTTATATGACTGACAAGCTTCTCAGTCAAACTGGTACTGGAGTAGCAAGGGGGTTGATGGTTAGGACTGAATTCAGAGTAGCAGCCGTGTTAGTCTGTATTCGCAAAAAGAAGAGTAGTACTTGTGGCACCTTAGAGTTAGTCTCTAAGGTGCCACAAGTACTCCTTTTCTTTTTGCGGTTAGGACTGAAGTGAATTCAATTGTATGTAAAAATTAATGGAACTCCTACCCATACTATACCTGTCTCAAGTTGGTGTTAATTACTTTCACAAGCATTAAGTTCACTTACAAAGTTTTACCAAAGAAAGAGCCTGTATAAGTTTAGGTAAGACAATATTTTTAGTCATAACTACTGTTGCAATAATAAGGAAGTATTCAAAAGTTAGGAAATGCTAGAATTAAGATTGTGATCACAATGCATATGCAAAAGGGGACAGAATTACAGGCACTCAGTATTTTTTTACAAGACTGCTACCTTATTCAGTGTGTATTATGGGCAGTATCTGAAGCTCTTGTCTCTTTGCCACTTCTTCTTCATTTACTACAGAAGTTGGAAGTGTTTAGAGAAAGAAGCAAGGAACTTCAGAAAGAGAGCCTTGAGGTTAAGGCTCTGAACTGACACTCGGAACAACTGGGTTCTAGCCTTGGTTCTTCCAGCATCACAGAGCAAGTCTGTGGATGTCTTGTCGCCAGAAATTTTCAGGAGTGTCAACTAATTGTATATTCATTTTCTGGGTGTCAGTTTGAGACACCTACAACCCAGCTTCCAGAAGTACTCAAGACTTGCAACTCCAACTGAAGTCAATGGGAGCTGTAGATCCCTCAGAACCTCTGAAAATTCAGGCACTTCCTGTTTCAAGTTGGGCATCCAAATTTAATGGAAATGTTTTTAAAAACTGGGTTTGTCCCTGTTGTATAAAATGGAGATGCTGCTTCCCTGCTTCAGAGGAGTTATGAAGATCAATTCATTAATATTTGAGAGACACTCTCTGGTATTATGGTGATGGGGGTCAAAGAAAAGCCCTTTGACAAAGTGCTAAAAGCAGGTGTTGTGGAAAGCTGGGAAAGCTCACATTTCTAATTCTGCAGGCTCTGTGAGGTATTTGATTTGAAACCTGCCATTGTTCCAGGACTGAATATTGCCCATTTGGGCATGAGAGGAAGTGTAATTTTGGAGGAAAGAATTAAATATTTTTTGAGGTAGGCTGAATTTAAAAAAACCCCCACAAAAGTAAAATGGCAGTTTGCAGCAGGTCTCCATCTGTAACTTACTGTTTACAACACTTATCACTGAGGTATCTGAACATTCTCCAGACCTGCTCAGAGATTTAGAATAGTCCAAGTCCTAGCAGAGCAGAGGAGTATGGCAGGATAAAGGAGGATGGTCTTGTGAATAAGGCATTGGACTGGGATTTGAGAGCTGGGTGCAATTCCTAGCCCTGCCATAGACTTAATCTGTGTGCCTTCTTCCCTATCTGAACAGTGGAGATATTTCCCTCACAAGAGTGTTGTGGCATTAAATGTGTTGATGTGAGGTGCTCAGGGACTATAGTGATGAATGCCATAGAAAATTTTTTCAATAAATACATGCAATTTATCACATGAATGTCACCATATGTCTGTGTGTGTGTGAGCAGATATAACACATGTAGCTGTAATAATTGTAAATGTCTGTATATTTTAAATATGGAAACTTACTAGTTAGACCAGTATACCTACTATAATAGTACCCAGCTTGTGTATCAGATACCCCTGAAACCTCTTATGTCCTTATTGTCCCTTTAGTTTAAAAAAAAATGTTTATTTTGACTAAATGGTCTCCTTAGTGGAGACCTTGTGAATCACATTTTAGTGTCAAATTTTACAGCCTTGTTCTAACTCAGTGGAAATCCTTTTTTATAATGGAAATACTGACAGACTCTGAGGGCACAAGACGGAATGGTCTATGGCTGTTACAAGATCTTTAGTTGATTTTTCTCTGAATAATTGAGCTTTGCTATCCAAGGAGTCTGATTACCACAAGCAGGAGAGATGCAGAGGGCAAAGAGTCCAGTTACCACATGCAGGAGTGATGAGGTCTGCATTGGCTTAAAATCTAGCATTCTTTCAGTTGCAACTGGAGAGAGGCATATCTGCAAGGTGAAGAATGATTGTTAAAATGCAGTCAGCTGATCAGACTTCTTCCATTTTCTTATCCAGCTGGATGAAATCCAGGAGCTAACAGTAGCAGCACATCATTAGTAGTGGTCTGGGTTTCACCATGTGTGAGAATTTATAGAAGGTTTCGAGTGGGGTGGAGCAAGTTTATTTTTGACAACTATAGACACTGACAGGGAAAATGGATGTCTTCCTTCAATGAAACTGGCAGCTGCCTGGGAGCACTGTCCAGAATTGTCCCCTTGTGGCTGATATTGGGTGGAGGTGGTTGCAACTGTTAACTTTTCTTTTTCATTAATGTAATGTATCTCTTTCTTTTCATGTGTTGGTTTCTTGGAGCAGTTATTACAGTAAGTATTGCTTTTATCAGTGATCTGTTGTGCTTGGAAGTGTGTGTAAATCTGTCTGGTATAAGGCAGAGTGTATATGTATAGGGAAGTCTCTGACCTGAGCTAGTGGAGTTGCTACTTTCTCAGTCATCCAGTTACATGGATGAGGAACTGGGTCTCAACATCTCTTCACAAACTGATATATTAAATGACACAGATGATTCTTTATTTACGGCAATGGCATTTGACTGTACATGTTTCAGAACAAACCATTATGGCAGATAGGTGGAGTATGCATAGAGCAAGTCTATCCAGTCCTGCTGCCTTTGGGCAACGTGATCCCATGAGTAACCTGCCCTCTAAATTCCTTAACTCCTTTTATATACCAAATACTTCACTAGTCTTGACTCATCCCACACCACCCATCAAGGATGTATAGTGGCTCTTCTTTTCCTATCATATCAGTCATTGCTTGAAACTGATGTCTCTTGCTCATTAGGGAGGAGAAATTCAGGTAGCTGTGGTGAAAGCTTTGCACACTGTACTGTCTGGTTTCAGTGCTTACCTGAATACTAAGGGCATGGCTACACTTGCAAACGTAGAGCGCTTTGAGTTAAACCAGCCTTTGTAGAGCACAGTAGGGAAAGCGATGCAGTCTGTCCACACTGACAGCTGCGAGCGCACTAGTGTGGCCACATTTGTGGCACTTGCAGCGGCATTGGGAGCAGTGTATTGTGGACAGCTATTCCACAGAGCACCTCTTCCATTCTGGCGCTGTGGCTTGTGGGAAGGGGGCGGGAGTGTGGGGCATTCTGGGTCCTGTCCCAATGCCCCGTGATACACCGGTTCGGATCCCAGCAATCCCTCTGCTTCTGTCCACAATTGGCGCCATCTTTCAACATTTTTTGTATTGCATGCTCTGTCTTCCCTTTTGGTCTGTGGGAATGGAGCCCGAACTGCTGAGGAATGTGCTGACAAGTCTTGCCAGCACATCATGTTTGGCACTTGAGTACTCCTTAAGATTCAAAGTGACGGGGAGGATTCCGACTATTATATCGACTCGGGTAACGCATATGACACAAGATTGCTTATGGCATTCACAGACATGCTCACTACCATGGAACAGAGCTTTTGGGCTTGGGAAACAAGCGCTGAGTGGTGGGATCACATCGTCATGCAAGTCTAGGATGGCGAGCAGTGGCTGCAAAACTTTTGGATGAAAAAAGCCACTTTCATGGGACTGTGAGGAGCTCGCCCCCACCTTGCGGCACAAGGACATGATGATGAGAGCTGCCCTGACGGTGGAGAAGCGGATGACTATTGCAATCTGGAAGCTGGTAACTCCAGACAGCTATTGATCGGTCGCTAACCAGTTTGGACTGAGGAAGTCGACGGTTGGAATCGTGTTGATATAAGTTTGCAGGGCCATTAATCGCATCCTGCTGAGAAGAACAGTGACTCTGGGTAACGTGCATGACATTGTGGATGGCTTTGCACAAATGGTTTCCCTAACTGCGGAGGGGCGATAGATGAGATGCATATTCCAGTTCTGGCACCAGCCCACCTAGCCTCAGAGTATGTTAATTGGAAGGGCTATTTCTCTATGGTTCTCCAGACGCTTGTGGATCACCGTGGGCGTTTCATTGACATTATCGCAGGCTGGCCTGGAAAGGTGCATGATGCATGCATCTTTCGGAACACTGGCCTGTTCAGGAAGCTGCAAGCCAGGGCTTTTTTCCCCAGACCAGAAGATCACCATAGGGGAAGTCGAAATGCCCATTGCGATCCTTGGAGACCCCGCTTGCCCTTTAATGCCATGGCTCATGAAACCCTACACAGGGAGCCTTGACAGCAGCAAGGAGCAGTTCAACAACAGGCTGAGCCGGTGCAGAATGACTGTGAAGTGTGCTTTTGGCTGTTTAAACAGCTGCTGGCACTCTCTGTATGGGAAGCTGGACCTGGCCGATGACCGTATCCCTGCGGTTATATCCGCGTGCTATATCCTCCATAACATTTGTGAAGAGAATGGTGAACGATTCACTCAGGCATGGAACTTGGAGGTTGAACACCTGGAGACTGAATCTGAACAGCCAGAGAGCTGGGCTACTAGAGGGGACTAGCACGGGACTGCAAGGATTTAGGGATGCCTTGAGGGAGCAATTTGAGGCTGAAAGCCACCATAATGTCAGGGGCCTGCATGGGAGTGAAGTGCAGTGGTTCCAATGTTAGTAGGAATCTGTGTTAGCTACATATGATACACTGACTTGCAGTACCTGTTTCTTTCCTGGGCTAAGGTATCTTTTACGTTATGCAATAATAAAGAATGTTTTCAAAGCAAAAAATTCCATTTAATGAAAAGAAAATGCATTTATTGAAAAGAGAAACAACTGCTTGGGAAACAGAAAGGGCAAGGGGCTGGAGTGGGGAACAGTACAGTCACAGGTTTGTATACGTCCTGTTATCCTACTCAGCCTTCCTGTCTGGAGTGTTGTGCAATGAGTGCTGCACTTCAGGATGGCTATGCTGCATGGTGATGGGGGTTGAGTGCAGTGGGTAAGAGTCTTAGTTTTCAGGGCTGGGTGGTGAAGCTACAGGTGTTGGAGGCAGCTGATGGTGGTAAGAACCCGGATGTTAGGGAAAGTGGGTTGGAGGTGACATAGGGGCACAAGGGAAAGAATTTTGGGACAAGGGCTGCGGGGCGGGGTGGAAGTGGTAGTGTTCTGCCCGCATGGCTATCAGCGCCTGGATCGAGTCCGCTTAGTGCTCCATGATACTTATCAGCCGCTCTGTGCTTTGGTGCCAGCGATCTGCATTCTGCTGACGGACCCTCCTTTCACTCTTCTGCCACTCCTGAACTTTTTGATTTTCATTAAGGGAGTGCTGCATGACTTCACGCAGCATGTCCTCTTTGCTTCTATGTGGTCTCTTCCTGATTCTTTGCAGCCTCTTGGCCGGTGATAACACAGACACAGAGATCTCAAGGTTGCATCTGTAAAGGCAAAATGTAACACTTAACAGAGGCAGCATTGTTCACACCAGAGAGAGCAATGATTCTCCCATACTTAAGAAGGGTGAACACAGTCTACACAATAGCATAATTTTCCCATCCCAAAGCAAGCGCACATAACCCCTGGGAGCCCCAAAATGGTGAGTAAGCACAGGGTCAAGGGGGACTGATTCTTTCATGGTTATACTGTCCTCGGGGTTTCTGTGCCTTGGGGAGAGCCAGTAGCTGCAGGGGGGCCCCTATGCTGAACACTGTCCACACATTTTCCCCAGGAGTTTGTCCTGGAAGATCTCTCACTGCTGAGGGGACCTGGGAAGCAAGGGAGGGTCTTCTACTACAATGCGGCTTCCAGCCTGCCCCATATGCAGCTTGCCTGTGTGCAGCAATGGTCCCCCCCCCGCCTTTCACGGCACAGTGGCCTGACTGGGACAAGGACCACAATGGCTCTCCCACGAAACCTGCACAAGTGCATTGCCCAAGTTCTGGATGAGACCTTTTGAAGAGATCACTGAGGCGGATTACCACGATGTGAGAGAGCATCTAGGCATGCATGCAGCCCTAACTCTCCTCACCCAAAAAACCCGCACAGAATAACTTCCTTCCCAAAATAAAAGCCGTTTACCAGGAGCCTCCTCTGGTGTTTGTCCTTCCCCAAGCACCGGCTGCCGTGACTGGCTACCTTCCTCCTGGCTTGAGAACAGCTCCTGGCTGCATGAATCTAGGGATGCCAGCGAGTCTTCCTCCTCCTCAGCACCCTCGCTCCCGCATTGCTCCTCCTGCCTTGTTGGACTGTGCTCTGAAGTGTCCACGGTGGCACTTGGAGTGGAGGTGGGGTCGCTCCCAAGTATTGCGTCCAGCTCTTTGTAGAAACGGCAGGTCGCAGGGGCAACACCGGAGCGGCTGTTTGCCTCTGGGCTTTGCGGTAGGCATTCTGCAGTTCCTTCACTTTAATCCTGCACTGCAGTGCGTCCCGATCATGGCCCCCTTCCATCATGTCCGTTATATCTGCCCGAAGGTATCGTAATTCCTACAGCTGGAGTGCAGCTGGGACTGGACAGCTTCCTCCCCCCAAACACTGATGAGGTCCAGCACCTCGCCATTGCTCCATACTGGGGCTCACCTGGCGCGTGGAGGCATGGTCACCTGGAAAGATTCGCTGAGAGCACTCCACGCCTGGCTGAGCAAACAGGAAGGGGATTTTCAAAATTCCCAGAGAATTTAAAGGACTGGTCTGATGGTTGGTCACCTGAGGGCAAGACAGTAGAGTTCAAAGTGATGACCAGAGTGACTAGAACAGGCATTGTGGGACACTTCTGGAGGCCGATCAGAGCGCATTAACAGACCAGGGAGTCCACACTGGCGCCGCAGCGCTCCAGTGGGGGTGCACCAAATGTTGTTCCACTCGCTGAGGTGGAGTACCAGAGCTCTGTAGCCACAGAGTCAAAGCGCTCTACGTGCCTTGTCAGTGTGGACAAGTCGTGAGTTAGAGTTCACTGAGCTCCTTTTAATGTGCTATAACTTGCAAGTGTAGCCATGCCCTAAGGTGCATGTTTCCAAGGACAGTTTGAATCCAGTTCTGGATCCACATTTTGTCTTTGAAAAGCCAATTTCTGCCCTATTTCTTCCACATCTGTCATCTAATCAAAGCTGTATTTGGCAGTCTGGTTTACTTCTGTTAAACAGGCTTCCTCCCTTGGGTCTTCATTCCTTTCTTTAAAAAAAAATAAAACATCCTGTAAATGAAATAGGTAACAAGCTCCAATGCTCTGGGTATCAGATTTAAGTTCTTGTATGGACAACTTATGCCTTGACCTAATCTTATACCTGGCCACCAGTCATGGGTGCTTTCAGAAATGTACATGCAAATAGAAATCTGAAATCCCATTGTCACTACATTCAAACCTTGGTCCCAGATCTGGGAGTAACTGTTTGATAACTTTGCTGCTATATATCAGTCAATCAGCAGCAATAAGATCATGTTAGTCTCTTGGATCCCAACAGGTAACCAAAATTTTTCTTTATGGCAGAATGAGTACATGAAAGATGACTTTCTGATCAAAATCGAAACCTGGCACAAACCGGACCTTGGAATGCAGGAGAATGTAAGTGCTTTCAGCGAGGAACTTTGTGGCATTAAATGGCTAGATCTGTTGCTTGTCCTGTTTTTGAATTTAGTATTGTTCTCTTCACATTTCTGGGATTAACATACCTCATGTTGGGCTAGCAAGGAGACTATGCCCCTTATGATTAGACTCCCTTTTGCCTGCTCTGGGTGGGAATGGATGCTTATTAAAACTGTACTCCTGTAGCTCTTGTGCAGAAATTGGTTGGGTTTTGCATCTTTACTTCTGAATTACTTTTTTCTTTAGCTGATTCTATGATTCAGCATTAACTGATGAAGCCCTCAACTGTGACCCCCTGCTAATGGGTGATTGATGCTCAGATCTTTATCTCTGTTCTCCATTCTAACTTGGAATGGGGATGATGTGTAGATGGTTTGAAATAAAAATCTGGCTCCCACTTCTTCTGCAGGTTCATAAACTAGAGCCAGATGTATGGAAGAATGTAGAAGCAGTTTATATAGACATTGGAGATCGGAACCAAGTGCTCTCCAAGGTATGCTGGTGGGCAAAGCATTTCATGTGATGGCATTAGTATTACAAAAAGAAGATTGATGCAAACCTCATTTCTGAAAATTAGCATGACCCTGCAGATAATCAGGCAGGGAGTGAGGAGGGAAGGAGAGACTTTTTTTAATGGGGGCGTGACTGTGGTCGCTGGAGGGGCTACACTGAGAATGCTTCATCAGAGCAAACTGCAAAGCATAGGGCACATGATCCCCAAAACTGGTGGTTTATTCTAGAAATAGATTTCACCAAGCAGCTTCTGTAACACCTTAATGGTTACCAAGAAGCAAAAACACAGTTCCCTTTAACCAATCCAGGCTTTGGTCCCACCCAGACAGCCTAGTCTGATATAGTGAGGGTTACTTAAAACCTTATTCACCATATGTAAAGCTTAACCAATCCCATGAGACTGGATACATAATCCACCAGGTCAATGAATATTTCCGATCTTGCCCAAATGCATGCTTAAAGCCAATCCTTGTTAACTAAATCTAAGATTTATTTAAAAAGAAAAAGTTACTATTGTTAAAAGATCATTATATATACAGATATGAATCATGTTCTTATGTCAGTTTCATAGCAGAGATGGTGAGGCTGCTGATTTGTAAAAGTCCTTCTAGAATCTGTTCAATAGGTTATAGCCCAGTAGGCAGTCCGTGTGCATAGTTTTGTTCAAATTCTTCCATGAGAATTGCAGGGCTAATCCAGAATAGAACTGGAGACCTCAGTCTTGTGATTTAGACTTTCCCTGACAAAGTTTTAAGCAGATCTGAGACGGTAAGGATCAGGCCCGAAAGTTTCTTTATAGCTGAAGTTCAGCTGATAACCTCTTGGCAGCAAATAATCACAGAGGGCATTCTGTGGATCAAGAATAAGTAATGTACATTGTTGCTTTGAAGTAAATCTGCGTTTCCTAAGCACACATCAATAACTACATGTATTCATTAGCATAAGGTAATTAACTGTTCAAACAGTTCATAGGTAGCTTACTACAAACTTTAAAGAGAAATAAAGACAATGATATTATTACACCACAAGTTCTATCTACATGTTAGTGTCTCCTTTTGATCTCTGAATCAATAGAATATAGTAATATCATAGACCGGAACAGAAGTTTAGCGTCTATAAGCTATTAGATTACATTGTTAAACTTCTAACAAGATATAGGTAAATACAATTAGTACCTACTTCTAATACTCTAACAATACATGCTTACATATCAAGGGCTAGAGTGACCAGAGAGATTGTGTTCTCCAAGTGGTTTTTGAGTGTTATAATTCTTGACATCTGGTTTGTGTCCATTTATTCTTTTACGTAGAGACTGAATTTTTCCACTGAATGCATCTGATGAAGTGAGCTGTAGCTCACAAAAGCTTATGCTCAAATAAAGTTGTTAGCCTCTAAGGTGCCACAGGTATTCCTAATCTATATAACATGGCTTTGCTAACTATCTACAAGGACTAGCCCTGTTTACCATTTCAATACTCTTCTAATACATCCTTGTGGGTTGTTTTCAGGTCACACAGCCTGCTAGTTGCTTAACTCTTGCTGGCTCAGCATGGCAGAGGGCTAAAGCAAACTGTAGAGAACAGTAGAGTCCTTTATGGACAATTTTGATGTAACTCTTAATTTTGTATCCAGTGCTTAGATACTACAAAGGTGGGCTTGGTAGAAATGCCTAGTTTAAGTGGTGTTCATCTGTATATAGCACTGTAGTTAGCAATAGTACTTTGCTTAGCAAGGACTGACATTGTCCTTGTCTTGAAGAGCTTGGATTTCAAAGCAGCACAAAATAGACAATGGAGAAGAGGACAGGCAAGACCGGAAGAAATTCACAAAATAAGGTTATGGGATTGGTTGGCTGGTGCTATATGCCTCACATTAACTTTTTTTTCAGTATCTTCACCTTTTAAAGGGAATTAAGTTGCTTTTGTTTCAGTATAACGCATGCAATAGTCTGAAATGGACATACTATTCAGATCTTTAGGGCCTTTAAATTGCACTAATAAGTCAATTCTATCTCAGATTCTTGCAGCAAATCTCCATGAGCTCTGCCTTTGTGGCTTGTCTAGGCACCAGAACTCTTCCATGGAATTATAGCTTGTATCTACGTATCAGTAGTATATGTGTGCGCGCGTGCACACATATGCGCACACACACTGTGGTACCCTGCACAAAAAAAATTCATAATTCCCACATACCTTCCAAGTATAATTCCCAGAAATGACTTGTCACATCTGAGGCATGAAATTACACATGCAAAGCATTCTTTGAACAGGTGTTTGAGGCACATTTATCTGGATATTTTGAAATAAGAGAGATGTTGCGCAAGAGAAGAGGATTGCCTGAGGGAAGATGGGGGGGCAAGGGAGGGAAGAGACTGTTCTTAAAACACATTGATCCATGTACTCCTTTTTTTTTTCCAAAAATGTGTTTTGGAGTGGTAAGGGGCCCAAACTAGTCCAAATACTACTGGCAGCTAGTGATTTGTTTTATGGCTGTGATGCCAAAGGGTGGTAATTTATGCTTGTGAACATTAAATTCACATTTTTCAAAATGTTTCCCAAGTTTATGCATTTTAAACCTCTTCCATTACTTTCCTTTCTCTCGTTTGCTTTCTAATGGTATATACCATATTATACATATAGTATATACCATGTCAAATAAATCCAGAAAGACAAGAATCCAAACCATGTGCAATGCTTACCACTAGGTTTCCTGACCCTCACTTTTAAACTAACTCCACTATAACTGGTCTCTGTGATTGTATAAATAAGGAAACTCAATATCTGAATCCATAGATAATGCTCCACCTCAATATCAAGCTGTACTTTAAAGTTTTACTAATATGCTGATTAAATCTAGTGTACTACAAGGTTCCAACACTGTTGGTGACATGCTATTCAGAAAGCAATGGAATAAAAAATAACCACTTTTTTCTATGCTGCATCAGTAAGACTAAATAAGTTGCACTATCTTGTTTAAACTGCCTTCTTCCTGTAACTGATGCACAGACATAGCGTGTTATATTACTATATTTGTACTGTGTGACCATGTAATTAATATCCTATTGCAGGAAGAGTTAGTCCCTGTATGAACCTAAGGTTCAGTTCTGCAATGAAAAGTATCTGTAAAGATGGCATGGTGGGATTCCCTATTTAGTGACTCAATCCTTTCAAGTCAAACTTACTTAACTGGAGTAAAGAAAAGTATTTTCTCTAATTTAGTCTGGCATCAGAATGCATCTGAAGTTTTATTGTGGTTTCTGCATTATTTCTAGTAATAAACTGACTGCAAAACTCAGATTTGAGTGATACCGGTTTAATTCCATATCTCCAATGGGGTTACGTTGGTGTAAATCAGGGCACAGTTTGGATCTCTGAATGGAACTGGACTACTCTGTTGCTCCAGAACAATTCAGCTTGCTCTCCCACACTGTATTGGCTCTACAATGATGCCAGGAGTAAAGGCTCTTTTGGTCACCAAAGTCTAGCTATTACTTGTAATATGCACAACAAACAAGTCTCAGTAAGAAGGTGCCACATCTCAATCGCTCTTCTGCCGCTAAATCTACTTAAAATCTGAATTTCATGGCTTTTTTGCAATTAAAGTCTCATTGTGAGTATTGGCAAAACCAAGTGTTTAAAATAATTAATTGGTCCCCCCAAAAAATCGTGGGATTTAAAAATAAATAAATTTGGGGTTAGAGTTTCTAAATTAATTTCTTGGCTGAGTAATAAGGAACTTGAATCCCAAAGCAATTGTTTTGGAAGATTGGCCTTGAAAATAAGGATTTAAACAAAGTGTCTTCATATTCTCTATGATGCAGGGAAGTGTAGGAGTGCATTCTTACATGAGTACTGTGGTGATGCTGTTTGTCTAGCACTGACCAATATTGATGCTTAGAAATACACAAGGTATCTCTGCCTTGGAGTGCTATGTACGTTATTTCTTACAAGAGCCATGTGTTCTAGTCGCTTCCCAATACAGGTGATGAAATGAACCCTGTCTCGAAAAATTTACAAACTAGTATCAGACACAATGTACCAGTGGATTTGATGGGGTAACAAAGGTAACATCGATTTTATAATACTCTTACTCAGCTAGGGTTAATGTACAGCATGGGGGAGTGAATTTTTTTCCCCTTGGCCAGTTTCTTAAAGGCTTCATGGAAAAAGTGGGTCTTGAGAAGGTCTTAGAGTTACTCTAGACACTAACCTCTCCTCCAAGATCTGTTTCTTATGGCTAAACATGTTTATATTTACAACAGGATTACAAGCAGGAAGAAGACCCAGCAAAATTTAAATCCGTCAAGACTGGACGTGGTCCTCTGGGCTCCAACTGGAAGGTGTGGATCACAGACTTCAGCACATCATGTCTGTTTTCGTGACTAGAGTGTGGTTGTCGGGATGGGTCAGGTGTATGGAGGTTGGGGTGTTAATTTGTGTAAACAAGGGAGGAAGTGTTTTCATTTGTCAGTGGAGGGTCTTGTGTATGTGTACTGAACGAGTGGGCTACTAGTTCTGGGGGTCCTGTCCTAGAAAAAGGTTCCTAGAGTTTTTGATTTCAGCTCATCATATGAACTTCTTGTACCGTTGCAGAAAGAGCTGGGGAAACAGACAGATTGTCCGTACATGTGTGCTTACAAACTGGTAACAGTCAAGTTCAAGTGGTGGGGTCTGCAAAATAAAGTTGAGAACTTTATACAGAAGGTAAGTAAACCTGGTCGATATCGGGTTTCCAATGGCACTGCATTCCCCAACCCCACCCAAGGCCCTGCCTGCACTTGGCCTCTTCCCTCTGAGGCCCACTCGCTGCTCAGGCCTTTCCTCCTCACCCCCTGTTTGCTTATCTCCACCTCCCCTTCCTCTGTGAGAGCAGTGGGTGGGACCTTGGAGGGAAGAGACAGAGTAGGGAAGGGGCCTAATAATGTATGTTTGTAAGGCCTTAGTGTCTCCATTGCCTTAGTGCAGGGGAGGGCAAACTATGGCCCACAGGCTGGAGCTGGCCCATCAGGGCTTTCAATCCAGCCCGTGGGATTGAGTTCCATGGTGCAGTGGGGCTAAGGCAGGCTTTCTGCCCTCCCTGGCTCCATGCGGCTCCTGGAAGCAGCCGGCACCATGTCCCTGCTCCATGTGCTGCCCTTGCCTGCAGGCACTGCCCCCCGCAGCTTCCATTGGCCGGGAACAGGGAACCGCAGCCAATGGGTGCTTCGGGGGTGGTACCCGCAGGCGAGAGACGCACGTAGTGGAGCTGCCTGCCCAACCCCACCCCCAGGAGCCACTGCTGGACATGCTGGCAACTTCTGGTAGCAGCATGGGGCCAGGGCAGGCAGGGAGCCTGCCTTAGCCCCACTGCATGCTGCTGCCACCCCGGAGCCACTCAAGGTAAGCGGTGCCGGGCCAGAGTCTGCACCCCTAACCTCCTGCCCTGCACCCCCTTCTGCACCCCAGCCCCCTGCCCTGAGCCTCCAATCCCCTGTTCTGAGCCCCCTCCTGCACCCCAACCTCCTGCCCCAGCCCTACATTCATGATCCTGCATATAATTTTCCCACCCAGATGTGGCCCTCAGGCCAGAAAGTTCGCCCACCTTGGCTTAGTGTCTGGGGTTTCTTTGGATAATTAAGTTCCATAAATCACACTTTTCTCCAAAAAATTTGGTTCTGGTGTTGAGAATGACTTGACTTGCCAGGGGATTGCAACTGTTAATTAAAAAACAAACAAACTGTGAACAAAGGAGCACCTTACGTTGTGCTCTTCATCAGTGTCTTGTCTTTCAGATAATGAGTGAGTGCATGTGCAAGCACAGCAGCTAACTCATCTTGGATGTTACTGGATAATACATAATAAATAACTAAGCCTTTCAGTTAAAATAACCTCAGGTGCTTGTAACTGGTCAAGGATGAGTTAAAAAATCCCACACTTCTACTTCAATAGTGTGTTTTAGTATGATTCTCCTGTCCTGCGCTGCCCTTCCCTGCTAGTCCTGAAGCCCAGGTCATAACTTCTTCCTTGAAACCAATGTTGTTGTTTAAAAAACAAACCTGGAACTCTTACTTAATTTCTCTTACACACAAAGGTCCAATCAAACTGAGGCATTTACCTCTTTATGTAAAGGAATGGATTGCACTGTCCTAGCCTCATAAATGAAAATTCAGCTGCAGGTCACTGGATGGGGCACTTGGAAAAGATGCAGTTCTTTGGGGATTCAAGACATTGGGTGATTACATTATGTTTCCGTTGACTTTGGCAGGAATTGTCAGTCTCCAGTGCAGCAGCCATGCAGGAAGGTAGATGAGGGAGAGTCAATGCTGTTCTTCAGTGCTGCTTGTTTATCAAGAACCCAAAGTGGGTGTGATACCTAACAAACTCAATAACAATGTCCCTGTCCTGAAGAATTTGCAATCTAAGTAGACACAGCAGAGAATAAGGGAAAGGAATAGAACATAAAGGCAAAATGACTCAACAGATGCATCTTACACCAGGAATGGAAATGATCTGATGGGCAGGCCTGGATTAGTTAATGTGTACTATGCGCACAATCCCCATCTTATGCAGGGCACCCGCCTCCCGCCGCCCCCAAACAAACAAAAAAACACCAACCCAGGACCAGGAAGGAGGTGGGGCATTGTAGGTGGAGGGCCCTGTCTGGATTCTGTAGCGAGCGCTAATGGATCAGAGGGGGGAGCCGAGCCAGGCCTACTGGACTGGCGCTGCTGCAGGATGAGTATGAGGTAGGCTTGTTCTCCAGCACCCCCTCCCCCTCCGCCCAGGGGGAAGGACCCAACAATCCATCCACCAGGGCCTCCTACTCCCAAAGGCAGGACCCGACCCCACTGGAGGCAGATAAGGGGTGGGTGGGGGGGTATTCTCTTAATGCACAGGGCCCCAAAATTCTTTAATCTGACACTGCTGATGAACTTTCACGTTTAAACAAGAGCAATCACAGATGTCAAATCACTAACTCTAATTATTAATTCTTTCTCTTTTAAGCCTATTATGCAGTCTCAAGAGACTGCTAAGCCAATTCCATGGAAAACCTTATTGCATACCCCAGGTTATGTGCAAGAACTCAAAATGGTCCAGTTTAAAAATCTAGAACACTGAATGACAGCATCCATGGTTTCTCTGGCAAGGGCATTTCAATTATAATGAACCAGAAATAGTTGGGTTTTTTCTTTTTCCCTCTGTAGCTTCCCCATGCTAGGCAAAGTGATCCCATTCCCATATAAAACAAAATGGCAAGCACTGAGGTTAGACCTGGAGCAATTCCCAGTGCACACATCTTTATGACAATGCACGTTAACTAACTGTAAACATATTGTGCTGCATGCTGAATTGTTGGGATTCTTTTTCCTGAGCTTTAAGTTGTTTGTTCCCTCATCTTTGTTTTTGCAGCAAGAGAAACGTCTTTTCACAAATTTCCACCGGCAATTGTTTTGCTGGCTTGATAAGTGGGTTGATCTGACTATGGAGGACATTCGCAGGATGGAGGAGGAGACCAAGAAACAGCTGGATGAGGTAAGTGGGGAGGAGAGCAGGTGTGGGCTGTGAGGCAGTACCTTTATTCTAAGCCTATTATGGGGTGGGGAAAGAAGGCCTGCCCCCTTTCCATGGTATTCAATATGCTCACTTACCACACAGGTCATGCTGCTTATGGTGGTTTAGGTGGTTGGATCTAACTTTTTGAGTTCTGGCTTTCTAGTTAGCATTGACTCCTTATATTGCTCTGGAACAACTTTTTTATGGTTTCATTGGTAATTCAGAAGATCTGTTACTGACTATTTTAAAATAAATTAAGGTATCTTCTTACTCATTACCCTAAGGAGTATTCAGCTCAATGAGTCTCAGTAAGTTATCAGCAAAATCAGTCTCTGGGTATGGAGTGTCCAGGTGTGTGGTGGTTAGTTGGTTGTTTTTTTTTGTTTTTTTTAAAAGGCCCTGCTTTGAGAAATGTAGGTTTGGTGCTAGAGTTTCCATGCTCTTGTAATGAATATTCTTTGTAATTTTTTCACACTTCAAAATGTACTTGATTGTAGTACCATGTGCCTTTTGCTCTTTGGATAACGGAGCCCTAAAAGGAGCTGTAGCTTTGCCAGAAATGGTTTCAGGACCTGTGCATCTTTTTTTTTAACAAACTGCTTTAAATTAGGACAATTTTCAGAGATGCAAGACTTTACCTCTGAGGCAGAGAAACTCTCACCTTCACACCCTTTTTCTGATGTGGAGCTGACAGGGAAGCCGATTACCAGCATATGTTGGAACAAATAGCTACAGATGCTTACTTTCTTTCAGATGAGAGAAAAAGATCCTGTGAAAGGAATGACAGCTGCAGATGACTAACGTGGCTTCCTCCTTGTGCACTGTATGTACCCAAAGTATCTGTCACACGTTTTGTTTTGGCATTCAATGCTATTTAGAGCAAAAATCAAATGGATTCAGGTCAGCAAGGAGTCAGTATAGAAATTGTGCAAGTCAGAAATCTGTAGAGCTGCTCATTTTGCCTGATAATGAATACACTTTTCACCATGCTGACTGAATTTACTGTCTTGTTTCAGAATTATTTGAAACTGTTTGTGAGCACAAGGAAAGTGTTAAAGCATCATATTAGAACAGTAAACACAAGAAGTTACATTGATGCCTCATTTCTGCGTAATGTACCCATTACTTTACATACCCTGTTAGAGGCCTTTTCAATAGTCTCAAATAATTAATAAATGAGCTTGAGTCTAGCAGCCCTGCCCTTTTGAACATTTGAGGGTGTATTGGCCTGGATTATGCCCAGCAACAATGTTAATCAATGGGCAAAGGCCTGGGGCAACATCCATATGTCACAGGACAGAGAAGGAAGATATAGATGTTTCTTTAAGCTTCTGTTTTTGTCTTGTCTCTGTGTGCATCACTGTGGACATGCTGACTGTAGTGCTTTGATCCTTGGAACCAAAGCATCTGCATGTTTCAGTTTTTCCTTGTTGGCCAAACTTCATGCCAGTGTTCTAGGCAATGTACAGTACAATGTAATGGGGATAACTTTTTTTATACTTCTACACTGCTGACATGAAGTAAACTTGAGTGGCTGTAGGATAGGAAGCAATGTTTTTATCCATGACTACAGCAACATTAGTGCGGAAATGGTGGAAGCTAAATGTCTGAAAGGCACTACTGATCAAGAGGAAAAAGTGTAGACGGTTATAGAAGCTGCCTATATATTATTTATCTAGATGGCAGTAGCTCCCACAGTGTGCTCTGTACTTTGTAAACAATAAGATACAATACCTTCCCCAAAGAGCATACAGTCTAAAAAGGTAAGATAGACAAAGGGAATGGTTTCAGAGTAGCAGCCGTGTTAGTCTGTATTCGCAAAAAGAAAAGGAGTACTTGTGGCACCTTAGAGACTAACAAATTTATTAGAGCATAAGCTTTCGTGAGCTACAGCTCACTTCATCGGATGTGGGATGAGGGAATGGTGTTCAACATGCAAGCCAAATGGGCAGTAAAATGATAGGCATATCTTCTTAATTTCACTCTTTGTTAATATTTAAATTGTTCCTGATTTCTTTGGCGACAGTATTAGTTCTGTTCCAGCCCATTCTGTTCCAATCCATCCAAATCATCTTAATTTAATTTTAAAAATTCAAGCCAACTAAAATCATAGCTTTGCCATTCTTTTCCTATGAGCCCTTCCCCTTCATTCCTTAACATAATGAACCTAACTTCTTATCCTGCCTCCTTGATACACCGCTCCTGAAAATCTTCCACCTCCCTTTGCCCAATATCGTGAGGGGTACCGTACGCATGTAGAGTAGAAAATGGTCTGTGCCTTGATGAGCAAACAATCAAAATAGACAAGACAGACCCAGCTTCAGGGAAAGGGATAAGAATGTAAAAGCAAAGTGAAGAGATGTTCTCGCATCATATTAATTCCACAATTTTTTCTTTTTATTTACTTTAATAAAAAAAAAATTTGGGTAAGTTTTTGTTTTGTACACTCTTTCTAAGGTGGGGGTTAGTGAGGGGAAGGAAGGAAAGGTTTCCATTCTCAGAGGAATTTCTGGTGTAGTGTGGCTCCCCCATTTTAGCTACGTTTTGAAGGGTTACCCTTGGTGGAGTGTGGCACTGAGCCCTGGTGGTCCTGCATTCCTTCGTCTGCTGTCACTGCCTTGAATGTTCTCCTGTTTCCTTGCCATACTACCTGTTGGCTGATCTGGGAGTTGCAGGCTCAGTCTCCGGGCTTCTGGTGGCAGCTCCAACTTCCATCTCCCTCTTTCCTTCCATTAGCCCCCGATTAAGTTGCTAGTTGAATTCAGTGCCTGTCCAATACCTAACCCCCTACTCTGCTTCTTCCTCTTCCATACCTACCCCATCCCATCTGGAAATGAGTTGGTGGCCTTGTCCCACAGGTCTTTTGGGATGGAATGTGCTAGATAATTATATTATAAATTGTCCTTTTTGGCAGTATTTGCAGATAGACTCTGGATTGAACTCTGCGCTAGGTTAGGTCAGGCTTGTTGATGGGAAGAATGGAGTAATCTGTCTTGCTACTGCTTGTGCTGGGTTCAGTCTGTGGCTAAATGAAGGACTTTTCCTTCAGGGCTGTCAATATTGCACCTTTACTGGCACATTTAATTTCAGAAATGGTTTTAAAATGTTTTCCTGTTGTCTCTTTCTCCTAGTTTGCAAGACAGTCAGCAGGAAGGCCCAGAGACTCCACCCTCTTGACCAATGGACCATCTCTGGATCAAGCCTTTCTATATCCAATCGGCAGGCGATTTTAAATCTCCCATAGCTAATTCTAGATGCCCTTTAATATTGTGAGCAAATAGACAGTCTGGTACTAAGCACTCCAATGTTAGCACGTATGTGAAGGAGGCAGCTCCTTGGAGACGTGTGACTTATAGATTGCTGTATTTATGACTCCTCCCTTCTTTTTTCATTGTGTTCAGACCAATTTCCATGTGGCCCTGTTTGATTTCCAAGTGGCATTTTTAGCTGAATTAGTCTTGTGATGTGGTGGTTTTAGATTTATTTTGTTTTCAAAACTGGGATAAACTGCTGCCTTTGTCCTGTCCGAGCCCTTCACCATTCTTTGAGTGTCCATTTATGGAGAGGGGAATTGTCAGTATTTATTTGAGTGCAAAACTATTCCACAGAATTCTAGGCTCTGACTTTTGCTCCCAAGGTAATATTACTGACATACAGGCTCCAATATACACCTGTGTTGCCAAGGTCAAGTCTGCTGTTAAGATACCATCATACGTGGCCACTACAACAGCATTACTTGGTCTGTCTAAACACACACAACTTAAATGGACTGAACAGCAGGTATCCTTTTGTGTGTGAATGCTGAGACCTTGAATGCATCTTTTGTCTAGATATGAGTCTTTCCTTTGGCCCTTGGAACTATGTTGGTGTTCTATAGTTGTGTGTATAAATCAGCCTTTTAAAATTGTTATAACAACTTACCTGATGAATCTCTCAATCTACTGGACTGCCCTTTATTATGATTGCTCATATTTGTAAAACTAACGCTATTTTGTTTGCCCATCAAAAGGAAATGAGTGTCCCAGGACAAGCAGAATTTTGTGATGCTGATAGGCATAAATCTCCATATCCAATCATGCCCAGATGCCTGGGTCTGTGCTGCTGTTCAGCAATAATACTTCTCTGCATACTCCCTATTATGAAATTGCTAGAACTTAGTTTGCCTTTCTATGCTGTAAAAAGGCAAGATGCAAGACCAAGCTATCTCTGCACAAGACAATTGCAATTTCCTAGGGTTGCAAAGGATGTTGCTGAGTGTCAGAAAACAGCTCTAGGACTCATTCTTAGTCTGTGTCCTTATGGTGGTATCTCAGCTTTAGACAATCAAATAAGATGGACAGAATCAAACAAACACTACTGTATTAAATACTTGAGGAAACATGACTAGGAGAAACAAGGGCTTTCCTGGCTGATTGGTAGAGGCCAGTGTTTGGCTTGCTTCCGCCAGCAGCTACGTAATCAAACTTCATTCCCTTTATCTGTATTGGGGTGAAGTGAAGTGAAATGTAAATGCCAAAGGCAGCTGTTATGTTACCATTTCCACCTCCATACCATTGTGTTTTTTTTTTGTTTTTTTTTTTGGAGGGGGGTTCGTTGTTTTGAGTAATGCTTTATGCAGTATGCCCAGTTTGTACTCAGCCTCTCACAAACCTCCATGAGCTAGTAGTTTCTGAATCAATCCCATGCCATGCTGAATGAAAGTGCGGGGGTGAATTGTTTTCGGTGCAGGGGAAAGATGCACAGGGCTTGCCCTGGAGGAAGAGGCTGGCTTTCAGTCAAGAGCCAGTTTATTCTCTTCTCCCCCCACCCCCACCTCCCCTTTTTTTATTTTTTTTATTTTTTTTTTGGTAAGTCTGTTCTTTTGCCTTATGAATGTCTAAGTGCAATAAGCTCTGAATTGTACTGATAACTCTGGCTGATCCTTCTCAGTGACCTCGGAGGGTTTTTGGGATGTGGAATTTAGCATACTCACGAGGTAGAAGTAAAACCAGCTCATTTATTAAATAATAGTCTAAGATATTAAACCTTAATCTTCAAGACTATTTGGGACCAGGAAAGATGTTTTTGTGGCGCTATTTCTCTAGGGGTTTGAGAAGCAGAGTCCAGGAGTGTATGCCCCTTACTAGAATTCCCTCAATCTAGAATATTTTAATTGAGAATTAACACATTGATTTGTTAATATCTTGTCAGTAGCAGAGTTTAAGGAGGGATTCTTAACTTGGGGAAAACTTGAGAATATATAACACAATTGTTCTTAGATACTTGTGTTTTTATCCAAGAGGTTTTCTAGCTGACATTTCATCTCCATGGAAACAGATTCTAAAGACCGGATCAGAAACGGATTGTGTATGAGGGTGAAAGCTTGTATTTAAACACAAAGCTTTCCTGATTAGCAGTAATTACCAGGAAAAAATGCAGGAAACTGCAAGCTAAATACATGATTTAAAAAAAAAAAATTCACATTTATCCAGAGTGAAAGCTTTTTCCTCAAAGTTGGGATAGAGAGATCCTGTAGAGACCTCTCTTCAGGGCAGTCTTGATCCTTGGTTCCCACTAGTGAGAGCATAGCGAAATGTAACAATCTTCACTGATTGTGTTAGTGTGCTGTATATCTCTTGCATTTGGCTTTGGCAAGAACCCAAAACCTGCTGGCTCCCGGAGGGGTTAATGATTGGATGTTTGTTTATTCTAGGGGGATCCTTGTGCTGTCACATTCTCTTCAGATCCAAATCGGGTGCCCTGGTTGGATTTTAAACACTGCAATTTTGACGGAAGCAGGTGCCTTGGTGGAGAGGCGCATGGGCTGGGATGTTTTAGCTGGAGTTTACCTGATGGAGGAGGCCATAGTGACACTCTGTACGCTGAGCACACTTGCACCTTTCTGGGTTTATCTTCCTACAGCCCCTGCTGGGACTCCCTGACAAGTTTTGATTGGTTCCTAGTGCTATTCTTTTACAACATACACTTTGTAGAATTTATTAGATTATCTTGTTGTTTCTTTAATGTGAGTTTGTGCCTTTTGTCTCCTAATCTTCCAATACAGGCATATTGGAAACAAATCTAATAAAATCTTAGACAGAGCTTTTTGGAGTCTGTTGTCTGTTTTATATCTTATGTGTGTCTAGTATTCCACATGCATATGCTATCGTGTAAAATCTTTTAATGATTATAGAATTATGTATAGAGGAGCTACAGTTTTCTGGATTCCTTACAGAACAAACGCCTGATTCTGATCTCACACTGATGTAAATCAGGAGTAATTCCACTGAAGCCAATGGAATTACTCTGTTGTAAAAATGATGTAAGATAAGAATCTGACCATGTTACCTGTATTTACAATCTAATATTAGCTGTAATGCAGCAAACAAGTGGAGAGAGAAGACATAGGTAAAAATATTATATGGTTACTTAAGTCCATTAGGTGACATCTTGCTGGTCTTTAATATTAATCTTGGTGTAGTGGATATTTGAGAAGGAGTAAGGGCAGCATGAAAATTAGATTAAAGTAAGGGTTCTGTCAGTTCTAGAGTGGCCATATGTCACTTGGGGGTTATTCATGTTGTTTTTCACAGGCCAGTTTTCTTGCTGTGGGTTGGGCCTGGGCCACTCTTCCTTTCTGTGAATATTCTGGGTGTTCTAGTCCTACCCCTGCACGTGTGGCAGCTCTATCCTCAGACTAGAGCTCGGGTCTTTGGAAAAGGGAGACAGGTTTGTGGTGGGGTGTCCTGTCTGGGGTTTAAAGATGTTACTCAAGGAATATTTTTTCTGAAAAAAGGCGGCAAAAAAACCCAACAACTTGCTGTCGAACGGAGAGGCGGAATTCTGCCCGCTGAACACAGGTGGAGTGATGGTGCGGCCGCCGAATTGCTGCCAGCAACCGAAGAAGAGTTGCATCCCTGCCACCGAATTCCCGCTGAGAGTGGATTGCAGCCCCAGAGCCCGACATCCTGCTGCCCCTTTATATTTGCCGCTCCAGGCATCTGCTTGGTTCACTGGTGCCTGGAGCCAGCTCTGAGGGCAGTGCAAGCTCTTCCTGTCTATTTTAAATGGAGAAATATGCTTCCAAGCCCTGATTCCCAGCTAGGGTGGAGGCTTTTGGTGAAGATGGGGACTAAAGCCCTTCCTCTCTAGTCTGCCTATGGCTCCTGCACTGTGCTGTGCTGACAGCAGTTGTGTTTTTCAGGAGGACTAACGAGCAGAGTTTATAATGCAGAAAAATACCACAGTGGTCTTCCTATACTACTTCTGCCCTCTGTCCCTGTAGGCTTGTTCTATTCCCCTCAGTGTGGCTTGGACTGTGGGGGCTATCTGGACTCCAAGACCAGCAGCCCATCTAGCCCCAGTCCTCTGTGGATAGGGGCTGTTGCTAGTTGTGGCAGAGGAAGGGGGCAGCTTGAGCCCCTGGACTAGGGTGACCAGATGTCCTGATTTTATAGGGACAGTCCTGATTTTGGAGGCTTTTTCTTATATAGCACTTATTATCCCCCCACCCTCTGTTCTGACTTTTTACACTTGCTATCTGGTCTTCCTATCCTGGACCCCTGTGCCAATATCTGCTGGCCACTGTGGAGGGGGAGAGACTTGCAATCCTTGCTGTCAAGTGCCCGAGAGTTCTGCAAGCTACTCCCCCCATCATAAGCACGTAGGGTGACCAGATGTCCCAATTTTATAGGTACAGTCCTGATATTTGGAGATTTTTCTTATATAGGCGCCTATTACCCCCCACACTCTCTCCTGATTTTTCCTATTTGCCCACCTCTGGCATAGGGTGACCAGATAGCAAACTACAGCCTGTGGACCACATCCGGCCTGCGGGCCGCTCCTGGGCCGGGAGGCCATCCCCCCCAGGCTCAGCGCATCGCTCTAGGCGGCTGGGCAGCGCACTTGCAGAGCCGCAGCAGCCGTAGCGCCGTCAGCCACCCGTGCTCCAGGCAGCGCGGGAAGGGGGCGGGGAGTTCAGGGATGGGGTTGGGTCGGGGGTGTGGATAGGGGTCGGGGCAGTCAGAGGGCAGGGAAGAGGGGAGTTGGGGGGTCAGTCAGGAAGCGGCCGGGGGCAGTCAAGGGACGGGGGGGTGTGAATGCGGCGGGGTCCTGGGGGGCCCCTCAGGAACTGAGGGGCTGGGTGAGGCAGGGGCCCGGGGGGGCTGTCGGGCCCAGAAGCAGGGGGGTCGGACAGGGGGCGGGGGCCACGCCACGCCTGGCTGTTTTGGGAGGCAGCAGCCTTCCTTAACCGGCCCCTTCATACGATTTTGGAAACCCGAGGTGACCCTCAGGCCAAAAAGTTTGCCCGCCCCCGTCCACCTCTATTTGCGTCACGTGATCTTCACTCCCCCGCTCCGCACGCACCCCACCCGCTCCAGTCGTCAGGGAAGCCCGCCCCTCATCTTCCCATTGGTAGACAGCGGCCTCCCCGTCGTCACGTGGGCCTATCGGCGCAAGATGGAGGATGCGGTCAGGGCCCATCGCAGACCGCGTTGTCACGAGCGCCGCCGCCCTGAGGCGATCCAGGGCGCGAGCTCCGTCCCCAGGTGCGGCGGGTCGGAGCCTGAGCTGGCCTGAAAGCGTCTGAGCGGGGCGGCTGTCGCTGCGCCCCGCTCGGGTCCCGCTGCCCGGGGAATTAGGCGCCCGGATAGGCCTGGCCTTGGCACAGGGCCCCCTACCCCAAGGGACTTGGCCCCGCCGCCCGAGAAGGGCCTACGGAGTCGGGACTTCTCTCTCGGTGTGTGTGCGGGGGGTAGCGGGCTAGGGACCATCCCCCCCCGGGGGGAGCAGCGGGCGGACTAGGAAGTAAACCCTTAGGTGTGGGAGCCGGGGGTGCATGGAGAGGCTAGGGAACACCCGTGTTTGAGCAGGTAGGTGTGTCGTGTGGGGGCCTGCGAATGACCCTTATTTCCCCCCTCCAAGTACTTGTGGGGTGTGGCCTATGGATGACCCCCCCATGCATGCAGGTGGCCTGGGGACAACTGTCCCCATGGGTGTGTATATACCTTGGGGGAAGGGATACCCTCTGTGTGTGGGGGGGCAGGGGGAGGAGGAATTATTCATTGACATCCCCATGTAAATAAATATATATATTTGGGTATTCAGGGGGATGCAGTGCCTCGGGGGCCCCCTGTGGTATATTGATGGGGGGAGAGTAGAGGCCCAGGGATACACCTCTTCTCTTGTGTGTGTATATATATGTGTAAGGAAGGGGACCCAACTCCCTTTTTTGTTTGTGAGAGGGCACACTGGTATCCCACTGGGCTGTTGGTTCCTGGCACTCATCCTGCTGACATACTCATTTCCTGACAAGAGCTCCTACTTTCTCAGCAGGTCTTTGGGGTGGGTGAGGATTGAACCCAGGAGCCCGGCCCAGCGAATTGATTTAGAGATCATGAAGAATCTCAGGTAAGTGAGTTTTGGATTGGGCTCCAGAACTTGGGGATTGTGACAAAGTGGGAATTTTTTTGTATTATTTTTGTGAAGTATCTGTGTGCCTGAGTTTCCCACTACTTTGCATTGCTTCCCAGTACGGGGTGGGGAGAAGAATTGTTTGCTCTCCGGGTAGTCTAAGCCATGGTTGCCAGTACAAAATTAGGTCGGGATAACTATGTTGCTCAGGGGTGTAGAGCAGGAATGCTGGAACCTAGTCACTCAATCTAGGATGTGGTGAGCCTGTGTGGCCTACCCTGAAGGAAGAGTGGGACCACTTGGGGGTCTGGCACCCTAAAGAGGCTCCTCCAAGAGACTGTTTAAAAACAGACTCCAACGAGAGACTGCTGAATTGGAATTAATTTGCAAACTGGATACAATTAACTTAGGCTTGAATAGAGACTGGGAATGGATGAGTCATTACACAAAGTAAAACTATTTCCCCATGTTTCAGAGTAGCAGCCGTGTTAGTCTGTATTCGCAAAAAGAAAAGGAGTACTTGTGGCACCTTAAAGACTAACAAATTTATTAGAGCATAAGCTTTCGTGAGCTACAGCTCACTTCATCGGATGCATCCGATGAAGTGAGCTGTAGCTCACGAAAGCTTATGCTCTAATAAATTTGTTAGTCTTTAAGGTGCCACAAGTACTCCTTTTCTATTTCCCCATGGTATTTCTCCCTCCCACCCCACCCCCCACTGTTCCTCTGATATTCTTGTTAACTGCTGGAATTAGCCTACCTGCTTGTCACCATGAAAGGTTTTCCTCCTTCCCCCCCCTGCTGTTGGTGATGGCTTATCTTAAGTGATCACTCTCCTTACAGTGTGTATGATAAAACCATTGTTTCATGTTCTCTGTGTGTGTGTATATAAATCTCTCCTCTGTTTTTTCCACCAAATGCATCCGATGAAGTGAGCTGTAGCTCACGAAAGCTTATGCTCTAATAAATTTGTTAGTCTCTAAGGTGCCACAAGTACTCCTTTTCTTTTTGCGAATACAGACTAACACGGCTGCTACTCTGAAACCTGTTTAAAAACTGTGGATCTGTGACAGGGGTCATCTTCTTTCTTTCACCCATTATCTTCATCTGTCTTCATGCACTTTGTTGAGCCAGCTCTTCCAGGCTTTAGGGGGTGGTGTATATTTGTGTTCTGAAGACCTCCCACATTCATACTAGTTGCTGTTTCACTGCAGAAAACTGCATTGTTTTATGCAGCAGCTACAATATTAGTGGATATTACTAACGGAGCTTAGTGGTTTGTGTCAGCAGTGAGAATTAACCTTATGACTGTAGTAATATATGGACCTGCTATTCCCCTTCCTAGAGAAGAGATTAGATCTCATGACCTGCTGAAATCCATGATTTTTTTTTAAAAAGATCTAAAGCCCTTGAAAGTTTATATAATGGCTTGTAATTACTGAAGCATGTGATGACTGTCCCAGCTCATTAGCAAGGAGTTATACTAATTACCAACTTTGCATAGTCACATGGAGTAGAGAAGAAAAGCTGATTTTCTACTTTTTAAACTTTGGAACTTGTCATTTCAGACAGTAGAACTGAACATTGTTTGACAATTTACAGGTTTTTTTCTAATTAAAAAAGGCCCACTTCTTAATTTTTAATATAGAAAGTGAAATCTGCTGTACTTGTTTAGATACAGAACAACATACCAGAAACCAAAATTCTTCCCTTCACTGGCAAATACAAAGGGAAAGAGTTTAAATGAGTCTCTGACTTTATTTTTGCTACAGGGCAGTACTTTTAACATAATGGCTTCTGGGGGGGATAAATTGTGATGTCACAAGCACTGGACTGTGGACTTGACAGTGAATGGAGAAAGCTTCTGTTTACAAACCACTATGGGTAATTGGCAGTAATAGACAAAGAAATACAGAAAATGGGTGTAAAACTTAAATTGGGATTTGACTAAGATATTAAGCCCTCTGTAAAGTTTCTCACATATGTTCTCTTCCCTCTGAACCATTTACCTTCCATTTACCAGTCTTTTCAGGAGAAAAGCTAGGGCACCAATGACTGCTTATGCGATCTTCGAGAAAATCCCTTATTAATATATAAGTAAAATAATTGTTTTTTTAAAAAACCCTCACAATTTGATCTCTGTAGACATATTAAGGGGAAATAAAGGAAATTGTAGTTACTGGAAATAAATCAAATGAAGATAAGGCAACATAGTGCACTTTAGCAAAACTTTTCCACAACCTGTTTGTCTACAGCTGTGAGGAAGGCACTATTGCAATAAATATTTCTAACTCTGTTTCTTCAAAGAACCATTGTTCAGTATTGGAAGTTCATATAGATTTGTAGATCCTTTTTATTTTATTTTATATATTTTTTAAGGCTAGAAAGGACCATTGTGATTGTCTGTGGTTTTCAAGCTTTTTTTCATTTGCAGATCCCTAAAAAAAATTCAAATGGAGACGTGGCTCCCTTTGAAAATCTAGTCTGTGGATCCCAGGCTAAAAAACACTGGTCTAGTCTGACCTCCTGCATAACCCAGGCCAGAGAACTTCCCTGTATTAATTCCTCTTTCAAATCTAACATCTGTGTTTGAATTAGAACAGATCTTTTGGAAAAAGAATCCAATCTTGATTTAAAACTTTCTAGTGATGGAGAATCCAACATAGCCCTTGATAAGTAGTTCCAATGATTAGTTACCCTCACTGTTAAAAGTTTGCACCTTATTTCTAGTCTGAATTTGTCTTCATCTTCCAAGTATTGAGTCTTGTTATACCTTTGTCTGCTAGATTGAAGAGCCCTCTATTATCAAATTTCTGTTCCCACTGTAGGTACTGATAGACTGTGATCAAGTCACTCCTTCTCCTTCTCTTTGACAAACTAAGATATTATAGCTCCTTGAATTTCTTGCTATAAGGCATGTTTTCCAAACCTTTAATCGTGCTTGTGGTTCTTCTCTGGACTCTCTTCAGTTTTTCGTCATTCTTGTGGACATCAGAACCAGTGTCAAATACAGAGGTAATATAACCTCCCTACTCCAACTCAGTAGTCCCCTGTTTATACATCCAGCAATTGTATTAACCTTTTACTACAGTGTTGCCCTGAAATCTCGTGTTCAGCTGATTGTCCACTATGCCCCTCAAATCTTTTTCGTAATCACTGCTTCTCAGGATAGAGATTCCCCATCATGTAAGTATGGCCTACATTCTAGATATATAACCTTACATTTGGCAATATTAAAATGTACATTGTTGGCCTTCATGTAGCTTGCCAAGTGATGCAGATCACTCTGTATCAGTGATCTATTCTCTTCATTATAACCACTTCATGTCATATACAGATATTATCAGAAATTATTTTTCCTTTTTCCAAGTCATTGATAAAGATGTTAACTAGGGCCAAGGACTAGTCCCTGCAAGACTACACTAGAAATACATCAGCTGCTTGATGATTTCCCTTTCATAATTACATTCAAAGATCTGTCAGTTATCTAGTTTTTAATCAATGTAATGTGTGCCATGTTGATTTTGTATCATTCTAGTTTATTAATCAAGATATTGTGCAGTCCCAAGTAAATGCATTACAGAAGTCTAAATATATTACAGCAACTTTATTACCCTTGTCAACCAAACTTGTAATCTAATCAAAAAATGATATCAAGTTGTTTGCGTAGATCTATTTTCCATAAACCATGTTGATTGACATTAATTATATTACCCTTGGTTAATAAAGAATTAAAGAAGTCTCATATCATCCATTCCATTTTTTTTTTTTGCCCAGGATTGATGTCAAGTTGACAGCCCTATATTTCCAATTCCTCCTATTTACCCCTTTTAAATATTGGCACAACATTAGCTTTCTTCCAGTCTTCTGAAACTTATTGTAAATCAGCATTATGCAGAAAGCATGCTTGGCAAGGGCTTATTTCTGGGGAATACCCTGCCCCGTGATCCTAATGTCTAGAATAGGGTTCTCCTGGCTTGAACAGTGTTCTGACACGCTAGGTACCTGGATCACTATGATGATAAGATGATAGAAAAACAAAGTATCTTGAGTACCTTCCTTATTTTGCAAGAGAATTTACTTGTGATGTCAGTCACTTGAAGATCTTATCATACCTACTCACTGTGATTGTTGAGGATCAGTTAATATTGGTAGAGAGTTATAAAGTGCTAAGCATTTATAGAGAATTATACACAGTCCATTGGGATTGCCTAATGACTTGTGGTGTTATGCTGTTTGCATTCTGTTTCTATAGCTATACATTCACTACTCTGAAATTTGTCCTTCAGTTGTAGTTCATGAGAATGCTTAAATCTCAAAATGTTTGATTTGCTTTTACCTCAGATGTTCTCATTTTTTGGTATGGATCCTGAGGCTGTCAGCCCTTTTTCTCTTTTCTAGCGACATCATGAAATTCAATTTTCCTCAATATTTGCTAATATTTTCCCCTTGAGCTTTGGTATTCAATAATTTTTTGGCTTTGTATCTTCACTGCCATCTGGCTTTCCTTCTGAATGCAAATTTGGAGAGTTTTCTCAGGTAGTCCATCTCTTCCAGAGTAGAGGGTGGACTGTAGTATATATGAAAAGCCCATCACTTACTGCGGTATCAGCTTATTCTACTGTAGCTTCTGGCTAACTTCAGTATAACATTTCAAAGGGAAACTTGTGAGGAAAGATATTCCAGTGGTTAGGGCACTACCATAAGAGTGAGGAGATCCAGGTTCAATTCCCTGCTTTTTCCAAAGATTTCCTGTGATCTCAGTCTTTCTGTGCTCCAGTTGCAAAATGGGAATAATACAGTAGAATCTCAGAATTCTGAACACCAGAATTACTAACTGACCAGTCAACCACGCACCTCATTTGGAACCAGAAGTCAGGCAGCAGCAGAGAAAAAAGAAAGGCAAATACAATACAGTACTAAATTCCTTTTTAAAAATAAAATAAAGGGAAAGCAGCATTTTTCTTGTGCATAATAAACTTTCAAAGCTGTATTGAGTCAATGTTCAGTTGTAAATTTTTGAAAGAACAATCATAACATTTTGTTCAAAGTTATGAACATTTCAGAGTTATGAACAACCCTCATGAGGTTTTCGTAATTCTGAGGTTCTACTGTATTGCCTTCCATCGCGGAGATGTTGTGAGGATAATTACATTAAAGATTGTAAGTTATTCAGATACTTTGGTAATGGATGCTGTCTGTGAACCTAAGGTAGGTGGAAATTAGCAGCTTAGTATTTTAAAGACCACCTGCAATATAATAATATTGAAAAATCTTTTCTCAGAAAACTGTACAGTATTATATACTGTTTGAAAAGTTAGGTGGCAGGTCTGTGCTTTTGGAACCCCTCATCAGAAGCTCTAGGATCCTTGTGGCTTTTTATGCTGTACTCAAATAGAATTGAGTAGTGCACATGCCTGGAAGTTGGAGATTACATTTCTTCTAACAGCTGATAGAAACATGTGATTCAAATCACATCAGCAATAAATGCTCTTGAACCTCAAGCTCTTAACAGAGTTAAATCTGCTAGGAAGAAATGGTTTAGTATGTGAGGTGGGGCAGGACTCATCAGCTTTTGTCAGAAGCAGTAGAGTGTGACTGATCTTAATGCTGTATTTCTTTCTGCTTTACTGCAGATGCACCTATACGTTTTTGCTAGGAATAATGCTGAATTTCATGAGAGTTAAAACTTGAGCTGAAGAACCCTGTGAGTGTGCCACTGAGGGTTTTCCTGTACTCAGGATTCGAAGGGTAATGTGGCTGGCACTTTGGAGTATAGTTTTGCTGCTCTTTTGCCCAGATGGCATCCTTGAATAGTGAAGATGCGCTTCAGGATTTGTCATCCCTCTCCCTGTTTGATTTAGAAAGCCTGCACCCCTTCCGCAGCCGCTCTGCAAGTTTCAGCAGTACAGGGTCCAGTGGTCGCTTACAGCTCCGACAACGAGTGGCACAACTCATGGCTTGTGTGGAGGACGTCAGCTCAGATGATGAGATTCATGAGGAAGTGTCTCGCACGCTAGATGAGGCTTTCCTGATTTGGGGGAAAAAGCTGAAAGACAAGTGCCAAGAGTTCAGGTTTCATTCTCTGATTGGCGAGTTGTTAAATTTTTGTGTAGCTAGTAAATAGCTTTTATGATAGTTTTCAATTTGTCATTATTTGTAAATCTTGGGTTTTTTCCACATATGGGAGTTTTGTAGTGAAAAATTGGATCCTCCTGTGCTTACCTGTTTAGACTTCAATTTTGTCTTATTTTTTATATGTAGACTGCACTTGGTAACCTGGAATGTGGGCACAGCTTTTCCTCCTCCTGATGTCACTGGCTTACTTCAGCTCAGTTCACAGGGACCGAGTATGGATATGTATGTTATTGGGTAGGTATGCGATAAATGACGCCGTGGTCGGTTTTCTGCACGTTTACTGCCAAAATTTTGTTTTTTGATAATTACCCAGTTCTTTTGAACAGCCATAATTACTGTGACAGTTGTGAAAGGTGAAGCGTTGGATCATAGTATCACTAAATGCAGAAGTCGAAAGGCTGGGGGCTAGTGACTTTGAATAGAAATTAGGAACATATTATGATGAACTGTCTGCTTGTTTCTCCAGCTCCCATCTTGCATCTTTTTATGTAGCAGAACAACAGGCCTTAGGTGCCTTGATACAAGCTCACTTACTCAAATATCTACAAGTTTTAAAAATTCTTACCTCGCTGGCAGTTGTACCAAGGGGACCCAAGAGTTAGAGCAGAATCTTTCTTGTCTATTGTGTCAGTAAAGGGGGGAGATTTGATAGCAGCCTTCAATTACCTGAAGGGGGGTTCCAAAGAGGATGGAGCTAGGCTGTTCAGTGGTGACAGATGACAGAACGAGAAGCAATGGTCTCAAGTTGCTGTGGAAGAGTTCTGGGTTGGATATTAGGAAATCCTATTTCACTAGGAGGGTGGTGAAACAGTGGAACGGGTTATCTAGGGAGGTGATGGAATCTCCTTCCTTAGAGGTTTTAAAGGCCTAGCTTGACAAAGCCTTGGCTGGGATGATTTAGTTGGTGTTGGTCCTGCTTTGAGCAGGGAATTGGACTAGGTGACATCCGGAGGTTTCTTCCAACCGTAATATTCTATGATTCTAAGGTGTTTCTGTCTTTTCCTCAGTCACCCCATGGCAGTGCCAGTGGGGTTCTGATCTGTCAGATCACCATGTAGTCAACACAGCCCCTTCTCTTTCCTTCAGCTAAGTTGCAGCAACACCTTGTAATGGTATAATTTGTCACTCCACCTTCTGTCACCCTGCATTTGTCATGAATTTTGACATTGAGCATAGGTCAGGGCTCTGGTTAAGACCCTGTAACTTTCCTGTTTTGAAAGTTAGCACCACACATAGGTTACACTGCCTATTGTATCATGCATGGGTAAGAATAAGAAACATTATAACTGTTTTTAGGAAAGTCTATTAGGATGTCATGATGTTAATCTTACCTGTTTGTACTCCTAAAATTTATGAGGACTCTGTCAAAAGTATGGATTAGATTGAGCCCAGGATATATGAGTAACCCTGTTGTATTCAGTTTACAGGAGGTAAACTCCAAGATCATAAATTTCCTTTCTGACTTGGCATTTGATGATCCGTGGAGCATTTTCTTCATGACTGTATTCTCTCCTTTGGGTTATATCAAGGTAACTTCTCAATTCTATAAATGGTTAGCACCCTCCATTTATTATTTTTTCTCTCCAAAATCTGATTACTGTGGGTAACAGGCACATTTTGGCAACTGATAATTATCAGCATCTGTACAAAAATACTCATTATCTCTATACACAAGTCTTTCTGTTAGACTTGTAACCTGCTGTCTTGTTGGCACAGACACTTCCTGAAGTATTCTTCCCTAATGTTGGCACTCTTAGTTTTAGTAATAAGATTTGGATCTCTGGTGTTTCAGTGCTAGTTTTGAATAGCTGGGAGTAATGACATTTTTTGACAATAAATTTTCTATTTCTGGGTAGTTATATGGTTCCCATTACCATAGTGTGAGAGTCATAGAACCCCATGCAAATGAGCATCCCCAGTAATATTATTCATGTTCCAGAGAGAGTAAATTCCTAAAGGAACAGAGTAATGAAGAAGTTTACCTCAGGTTTTGCTGTACATGAATGGATTTAATTAAAGTATAGTGTTTGAGGCCACAGTAGGACTATTTCTCTTTTTGTCTCTGGAATATTTCCTTCCTCTGTGCATCCGCTGGGATCTGTAATATAATTGCTAATAATATAGTCTACTGAGGCATCTGCTTTCATTATAGCCATCTCAAGGAATGACATTAATTTTGATGGTGCTTGGTAAGATTTTTATTAGCTGTAAAATGAGTGGAAATAAACTGCTTTAAATATGAAAAAAAAATGCAGTGAATTCACTATTCAGAAGACCTTTTTCTTCTTGACATTCTGAAGAAGTGTCTAGAATTTCATAATGAAAGCTTGGGTCACATGGCTATATGTAATCAATTAATTCAGTGAAAGCGACCTTAAAATGTGGTCAGGCTTTATGAAGAGAGAAATACATAGGCCACTTATGCACCATATATTTAATTAAAAAGATTAAAAAGACTGCAGTTTGTGTATTTTGTTATCTGATCATTCCAAACAGAATGGAATTAGCACTGAAATTCAGATATTTAGGCTGACTCTTGTGTCTAATGTTAGAGAACTTCATTATGTATTTACTGGGAAATTGTTTTTCAAATCCATAAGGATTCTCTTTAGACAAATATTTCTGGAAATAAATGGAATCTCAACACATCTTAAAATAGAAATAGTGCCTTAGTTGCCTTGTGGGCATCATAGCTTTAGTAACATTCAGTAAATTAAATCTTCCTTGCAGGAGTAAGTGTATTTGCATTGCTCATAGTCAGTTCTGCAGCTGCCTAGCATTACTGACCTGTCGGCTAGAGGTTGAGCTTTTTAAATAGCATTTGTAACCATCCTGCGATGCTGGGATGTGGGGGCAGTTGGCAAAACTTATTCTTGACTAAAAACTCCAGCTGCGTATGGTCTCAGATTCTGAGTGAAATGACATGATTTGTTCCATCTAAGCATGAGTATTGTTACAGATAGTAGCTGTAGGTTAGTGAGGCAGAAAAAGATTAATATTTGGCCTTTGAAAACTGTCATTTTTCATACAGTTAGTGTTCCGAGGTCAGGCTATGCCTATACTAGCGGCTTCTGTAAGTATAGCTGTATTAGTCAGGTCTGAAGGGGTCTGATCCCTGACCAATATAGCTGTGCTGGTAGAAAAACCTAGTTCAGGGACAGTTATTTCAGCAAAACTGTTTTTGCTGGTATAGCTTATTTTGCTTGGGGAAATGCTTTTAAGCGCAGCTTTGCTGGTGAAAGCTGTGCCCATGCTTGGGGTATATGTACACTGCCCATGTTACAGCACGACCACGACAGCACTGCTGCGTGGCAGTGTAGACACACTTTGTCGCCAGGGGAGAGCTCTCCTGGTGATTTAAAAAAAAAAAAAAACAAAAAAAAAAAAACAAAAAACAAACCCCACCCCGAATGAGAGGTGGTAGTTTTATAGCCGGGAGCGTAGTTCCTGGCGATAAAGTGCAGTCTATACTGGTACTTTTCAGCGCTAAAACTTTTGTCACTCGGGCATGTTTTTTCACACCCCTGAACGACTAAGGTTTTATCGCTGAAAGTGGCGGTGTCGACACAGCTTTAGGAGTGCTTTGCAAGTATTGTCTATATTATGACCGCACTTCTAATAGACCTAGCTCCAGTTTCACACTTGGAAATGGTGTGAAAAGGGGAGATGTTGCGGGGTCAGGATGCAGGGATTAGATATTCACAGAGTTTAGTAACATGAAACACTTGACGTGGACTAACGAAAAATACCAACTCAAGAAAAATATTTTGTCCTTCAGAGTTGTCTGTTTGAATCTCTAAATTGTGAACTCTTTGGAATAGAGATTTCAAAAGTGACTAGTGATGCTGGGTGTGTCAATTCTTGGTGTCCATTCTGAGACGCACTTATGGGCCCTGCCTTTTAGAAAGTGCTGAGCACCCAGCCTTTAAAGGTCCACATGAACTATTTCTCTGCTGATTATTTCAGCAGAAACATTGTTAAATGTTCGTACCTTTTTAGGTGCCAAAAGCTTTAACCCTCAGTTGTCCAAACCTCCAGTTTCCATCTGATGTGTTTTACAATACAATTAGGCATTTTCAGCACAAAATTCTACAATACATTTGAAAATTAAAATTTTAGGGACAGCATTGTATTTACTTTCAATTTAAGTAACAAGGAATACTGTTTTAGTTTTAAACTGATCAGTTTAATATTTAATTCAACAAAATAACTCTTTTTAAAAAAAAGAAAAGGAGTACTTGTGGCACCTTAGAGACTAACAAATTTATTAGAGCATAAGCTTTCGTGAGCTATAGCTCACTTCATCGGATAAGCTTATACTCTAATAAATTTGTTAGTCTCTAAGGTGCCACAAGTACTCCTTTTCTTTTTGCGAATACAGACTAACAAGGCTGCTACTCTGAAACCTGTAAGGAGAGTGATCACTTAAGATAAGCCATCACCAGCAGTGGTGGGGGCGGGGGGGAGGAGGAAAACCTTTCATGGTGACAAGCAAGGTAGGCTATTTCCAGCAGTTAACAAGAATATCTGAGGAACAGTGGGGGGTGGGGTGGGGTAGGGGGGAGAAATAACATGGGGAAATAGTTTTACTTTGTGTAATGACTCATCCATTCCCAGTCTCTATTCAAGCCTAGGTTAATTGTATCCAGTTTGCAAATTAATTCCAATTCAGCTGATCGAGTGACCAGAGAGATTGAAGTGTTCTCCAACTGGTTTTTGAATGTTATAATTCTTGACGTCTGATTTGTGTCCATTCATTCTTTTACGTAGAGACTGTCCAGTTTGGCCAATGTACATGGCAGAGGGGCATTGCTGGCACATGATGGCATATATCACATTGGTCAATGCGCAGGTGAACGAGCCTCTGATCACTCGATTACAGACCCAAGAGTGGCTATCCTTCAACAAAAAAGCTTCAAAAACAGACTCCAAGGAGAGACTGCTGAATTGGAATTAATTTGCAAACTGGATACAATTAACCTAGGCTTGAATAGAGACTGGGAATGGATGAGTCATTACACAAAGTAAAACTATTTCCCCATGTTTCAGAGTAGCAGCCGTGTTAGTCTGTATTCGCAAAAAGAAAAGGAGTACTTGTGGCACCTTAGAGACTAACACATTTATTAGAGCATAAGCTTTCGTGAGCTACAGCTCACTTCATCGGATGCATTTGGTGGAAAAAACAGAGGAGAGATTTATATACACACACACACACAGAGAACATGAAACAATGGGTTTATCATACACACTGTAAGGAGAGTGATCACTTAAGATAAGCCATCACCAGCAGCAGGGGGGGGAAAGGAGGAAAACCTTTCATGGTGACAAGCAAGGTAGGCTAATTCCAGCAGTTAACAAGAATATCAGAGGAACAGTGGGGGGTGGGGTGGGAGGGAGAAATACCATGGGGAAATATTTCCCCATGTTATTTCTCCCCCCACCCCACCCCCCACTGTTCCTCTGATATTCTTGTTAACTGCTGGAAATAGCCTACCTTGCTTGTCACCATGAAAGGTTTTCCTCCTCTCCCCCCCCCCCCCCCCCGCTGCTGGTGATGGCTTACCTTAAGTGATCACTCTCCTTACAGTGTGTATGATAAACCCATTGTTTCATGTTCTCTGTGTGTTTATATCAATCTTCCCCTCTGTTTTTTCCACCAAATGCATCCGATGAAGTGAGCTGTAGCTCACGAAAGCTTATGCTCTAATAAATTTTAGTCTCTAAGGTGCCACAAGTACTCCTTTTCTTTTTGTGAATACAGACTAACACGGCTGCTACTCTGAAACCTCCCTTTTTTTTAATTTGAGATTACCTTAGAATTTCCAGTCAATAGCACTTTCAGAAGCTCTTCAGTATGTGCTTTGCCATAAACTTTAGGTCAAACTTGCTGTAGGGAATATGCAACCTTGGGTGTGGCATTCTCCAACTAAAGGCCCAGGGAGCAGACTCCAGTATTTGTGGCATCCCAAGTATTCCATGTAACCTGACTGTGACCTTTTTCTCCTCTTTTGCAGCTGTCATCCATTCGAATGCAGGGACTCCTTCTGCTGGTCTTTGTGAAGCATGCCCATATCCCCTTCATACGGGACATTCACACTCACTACACGCGCACAGGCCTTTATGGATATTGGGTAAAGGATATCTGAGAGCTGGTGGCATGGTTTACTGCATGACTACATGATGCGGATTTCTTGGGGAGCTTTTTGGTTTATTTAGCAATATAGATTCTTCCCTCACCCCCAGGCCAGAAGGGATAGGTATGATCATGTAGTAATCTGACCTCCTGCATAACACAGGCCACAGAATTTCACCAGTTTATTGGCTGAGAGATTTCTGAATGATAGATATTGAATATTGCTTTTGTAAATTTAAAACAAAACCAAAATATTTATTCCTTAATAGCACTGTTTGAAATTACATATGTTGTAGCAATAGATAAATTTGCAGCTGTTGACCATAACTTCAAGGAGCGCTGTTATTTCTCCACTTCAGGGGAACAAAGGAGGAGTCACCATTCGTATGTCCCTCTATGGTCGTACGATCTGCTTCATGAACTGTCATTTGCCTGCTCACATTGAGAATGCTGAGCAACGATTGGATGACTTTGAGAAAATTCTGGAAATGCAGCAATTTGAAGATGAGAATGTGCCAAATATTCTAGACCATGAGTGAGTGTTACACCCAAGTACTAGTGTGTCATTTCTGAGATAAGTGTCTGTCATGGGTTCATTTCACAACATTCTTTTAAATAGAGATTTGTCTGAGGACTTCTTCCACATGTTACACTTTTACTTTAAATGTCTCTTCAGTGGATGTGTTCGTTGAATTCAAATGGAAAGAGCTGGAAAAGATCTCCTGGAGATCTGAGGCTTGTACTGCAGGATTGTACTGTCTGCTAATCTCCAGTAGTATTGACAAAAAGGAAAGGAGGACTTGTGGCACCTTAAAGACAACAAATTTATTTGAGCATAAGCTTTCATGAGCTATGGCTCACTTCATCGGATGCATTCCTTTGGAAAGGAAGATGATGTCTGTCTATATCTGTATGAGATTTTTTCATGAAGTTGATAGATTTCCACTACATACGGCTACATTCAGTGCCTTGCATAATGACAGATTTCAGAGTAGCAGCCGTGTTAGTCTGTGTTCGCAAAAAGAAAAGGAGGACTTGTGGCACCTTAGAGACTAACAGATTTATTTGAGCATAAGCTTTCGTTTAGCTTATGCTCAAATAAATTTGTTAGTCTCTAAGGTGCCACAAGTCCTCCTTTTCTTTTTGCGAATACAGACTAACATGGCTGCTACTCTGAAAGTAGTATTGAGTTATCTAGTTTGAGTGATGTAGTTTTCTAGTGGTTGGAGCTTTTAGAAGATAAAACCCATAAATGCTAGAGATTCTCCTTTCTCTTTGTGAGTAGAGAGTATGTTGTTGCATTTTTGCAATTTTATCTACCTAAATGGATTTGTTAGAACATCTACTGATGGAGTCTCCATCCACCAGTACTTAATTGCCCTGAGTGTTACACTGTCTCTCAGATTTCTAACCTAAATATTCCACTATCTGTTTCAGGCCACTAGTCTGGTTTTTATTTTTTTAATTTTACAGGAATTACTTAAAATGGTTTAAAGAATAAAAGTAGGAGTTCATCTCTCCTCCCCCCTGCCCCCCCAATGAATGGAGTGGTGTTAGCTGGCCACTTCAACTTGAATAGTTCCTTGGAAATATGTTAACTGTTTATGCTAATCAGTCTTTCACATTGTGTTTAAGTGCTACACACTGAGGACTTGCGTTTAAGTGCAGACACAGCCTTGTTGCTAAAAGTCAGCTTGTGTGAACGCTCTCTGTCAATAAGTGCTGACAAAATACTTCAAGTCCCACTAGCGGTGTTCACACTGCCACTTGCATCAGCAAAACTTTTGTCTTTCACAGGGGCGGGGGGGGGGGAAGGGCTTTTTTTAAGTACCTGTGAAAGACAAAACTTTTGTTGACAAATGTCGCAGTGTAGACAAGCCCTAAGTACATTTTCCAGACCTGAAGAAGAGCTCTGTGTAAGATCAAAAGCTCATCTCTCACAAACGGAAGTTGGTCCAATCCGATGAAGTGAGCTGTAGCTCACGAAAGCTTATGCTCTAATAAATTTGTTAGTCTCTAAGGTGCCACGGGTACTCCTTTTCTTTTTGCGAATACAGACTAACACGGCTGCTACTCTGAAACCTGTCATTAGCCACCTTGTCTTTTTAATATCCTGGGACCAAGATGGCTACAACAACAATGCATATAGAAAAATATTTTGTAATTTAAAAAAATTCCCATTATCTGTAGTGCAGTGCACCAAAATATAAGTATTTCACATTTCAGTCATTTGATCTCTCCTTCTCTGGGCACTGAACCACTGAAGTGCCCCAACCCTATATTAAAAAAAAACTTAATAAATTAGCTAAAAGAAAAGGAGTACTTGTGGCACCTTAGAGACTAACAAATTTATTAGAGCATAAGCTTTCGTGAGCTACAGCTCACTTCATCGGATGCATTTGGTGGAAAAAACAGAGGAGAGATTTATATAAACCCATTGTTTCATGTTCTCTGTGTGTGTATCATACACACTGTAAGGAGAGTGATCACTTAAGATAAGCCATCACCAGCAGCGCGGGGGGAGGGGGGGGAGGAGGAAAACCTTTCATGGTGACAAGCAAGGTAGGCTAATTCCAGCAGTTAACAAGAATATCAGAGGAATAGTGGGGGATGGGGTGGGGGGGAGAAATACCATGGGGAAATAGTTTTACTTTGTGTAATGACTGATCCATTCCCAGTCTCTATTCAAGCCTAAGTTAATTGTATCCAGTTTGCAAATTAATTCCAATTCAGCAGTCTCTCGTTGGAGTCTGTTTTTGAAGCTTTTTTGTTGAAGGATAGCCACCCACAGGTCTGTAATCCAGTGATCGGAGAGACTGAAGTGTTCTCCAACTGGTTTTTGAATGTTATAATTCTTGACGTCTGATTTGTGTCCATTCATTCTTTTACGTAGAGACTGTCCAGTTTGGCCAATGTACATGGCAGAGGGGCATTGCTGGCACATGATGGCATATATCACATTGGTAGATGCGCAGGTGAACGAGCCTCTGATAGTGTGGCTGATGTGATTAGGCCCTATGATGGTATCCCCTGAATAGATATGTGGACAGAGTTGGCAACGGGCTTTGTTGCAAGGATAGGTTCCTGGGTTAGTGGTTCTGTTGTGTGGTGTGTGGTTGCTGGTGAGTATTTGCTTCAGATTGGGGGGCTGTCTGTAAGCAAGGACTGGTCTATCTCCCAAGATCTGTGAGAGTGGTGGCTCGTCCTTCAGGATAGGTTGTAGATCCTTGATGATGCGTTGGAGAGGTTTTAGTTGGGGGCTGAAGGTGATGGCTAGTGGCGTTCTGTTATTTTCTTTGTTGGGCCTGTCCTGTAGTAGGTGACTTCTGGGTACTCTTCTGGTTCTGTCAATCTGTTTCTTCACTTCAGCAGGTGGGTATTGCAGTTGTAGGAATGCATGATAGAGATCTTGTAGGTGTTTGTCTCTGTCTGAGGGGTTGGAGCAAATGCGGTTATATCGTAGAGCTTGGCTGTAGACAATGGATCGAGTGGTATGATCTGGATGAAAGCTAGAGGCATGTAGGTAGGAATAGCGGTCAGTAGGTTTCCGATATAGGGTGGTGTTTCTGTGACCATCGCTTATTAGCACCGTAGTGTCCAGGAAGTGGATCTCTTGTGTGGACTGGTCCAGGCTGAGGTTGATGGTGGGATGGAAATTGTTGAAATCATGGTGGAATTCCTCAAGAGCTTCTTTTCCATGGGTCCAGATGATGATGTCATCAATGTAGCGCAAGTAGAGTAGGGGCATTAGGGGACGAGAGCTGAGGAAGCGTTGTTCTAAGTCAGCCATAAAAATGTTGGCATACTGTGGGGCCATGCGGGTACCCATCGCAGTGCCGCTGATTTGAAGGTATACATTCACACCAAATGTGAAATAGTTAATAAATTAGCTGTCATTCAGTAAAGTATTAGGACACTCCCTAGTAGGGCAAAACCTTAAATATGGAACTGAGAAGTGAAAGGAAAAGGCTCATTTCCGTGCTGCTTTTGTATTGTGTTCAACACTGTCGATAACCTACTCCTAGAGGATTTCATTTCCCATCTCCAACAAATTAAAACAAGCAATATGTACCCCAGGTTCATCAACATTGCACTATAATGCAACAGATTGATAGCATTTATTATCACATACACCGGACATTTGGAAGTTACTCTGCCTCAGTACTGTGGAGGGTGCCATTTAAGCTTGCACAAAATGTTGATGACACTGGAGTATTGGCATAGGTTGTGAGTGACCGGCGGGCTTCGGTAGGCCCTTGGCTGGCCCACCCCTTCTGCCCGGGGCCTGTTGCCCTTCCCCTGCTGGAGCCTAGAGTTGTGCCCTCCCCCCCACAACTTTGGAGTGCCCGGCAAGCGGGCAGGCAGGCAGCTGAGTGTGCCCCACTCCCATCCTGGAGCGCTAGGTGAACTGGCAGCACAGCCCCAAGCGCTGGGTGGGTGGGTAGTGTGAGCACTGGCTCCAGCCACCTGGGGTCCCTGACTGCAGGCCGGCCTACACTAGCCTCGGCCTGGGGCAAGGGCACCGGAGCCATCCCAAAAGTGGCAGGGGGGGACCTATCCGAGGTGAAGGCAAAGGCAGGCAGTTGTCTGGAGCTCTCCCCCTGGCCAGATCCAGGTCAGGGAGAGGGACCTCAGAGCCACAGCCCAGCCATGATAAGAGTGGGGAGCTGCGAGCAACCCCGAGCCCTTGTTCCTGCCCATGGGCTTCCCGCCCCCTCACCCGGGGCAGGTGGAGGGTCTGTGGCTCCTCACAGCTGCCCACTTGCGGCTCTCACTGTGGCCGGGCTGCAGCTCCGAGCTCCACCCTTCCATCCCCAGCTGAAGCTGGGTCAGGGTGAGCTGTGTGGGCAGCTGTGTGGAGTTGTGGACCCTCCTCCTGCCTCGGGCAGCTGGGGAACCTGGGGGATGGGGACTCGGGCTGGGGGCTGCCCAGGCAGGTGGAGGGTCTGCCACGGCTCCCCACAGCTGCCCAGACTCCCCGGCCCCACACACGCAGAGTTCTGGTGCCACTGGCCAGGGGCTTGGCCACATGGGAAAGAAGAACTCTGGGCCCGGCGGGAAGCAGGAGGGGGCCACAGAGGCAGTTTGGGTAGGCTGAGCCTTCCCCTGCCTTGATACCTGCTGCCCATGAGTATTGGTACCTGTTGAAATGGAAAATATAGGCCTTGTGGAGTGCTGGAGTTTGTTGTGTAGTAGGCAGTGTTGACCGTGTCAAGTAATATAGGAAACTTTCCCTTTTATTTTGATTACCATCCCTTTAAAGTTTTGGACTGGTGGATTTGACGTTCTGTAACCTTAACTGTCACTAAATGAAGATTTTTGTTTGTGGTGTTTAGATTAGAAGTATAGAAAAGTATCTAAGCAATGGAATAACGTACATTTTTCAACATTTTATTGTAATTTCGCCCTATCTTCATGATTTCCACCCCAACCACACACGCACACACTTGCACACAGAGGTATCTGTAGCTTTATAGGAAACCATGAACACTTACTGTCTTTTTTTTTTTTTTTTTTAATAGCATTCTTTTCTGGTTCGGAGATCTCAACTTCCGGATAGCAGATTATGGAATACATTTTATCCGAGAGTCAATAAGCAATAGCCGATACAATCTACTATGGGAAAAGGACCAGGTATTGTCCCTCTTTAATGTTCTTCTGGTTCTAGTCCTGACACATACTAAAGAATAGCTTACATTGGCGCTTCTGCTTTCTCATCTTCTGTCAAAGTTCCTACAGGGACTACAGGGTCCCTTGTTCAGAGAGGCCGAACTTAGAGTAGCTTTGAGTTCCCATTATTATTCCTACTCTTTCCCTACTGGGACTGGTATAGCTATGAAGTCTTTCTTTTCAGTCTTAAATATTACCTACTTAACTTGTATGTATATTTGTTGCTCTGTTTCATTCTGACTCAGGTGCAGTGCTGACTGAAGATTTCAGTGAACTTTACTGGCTTGTAAATTGTCCTATTGTCTCTCTCTCCCTCTCTCCCTGCACCCCCAAGAGGTCATTTAAACTATTATTGGGCTGGCCCTAGCACATCTGCATTTCCAGAATAACTGCTGCAGTATTTCTAGAAAGGTTAGTTTAAAGGCTCTAGCAGTAGCAAAGGAGCCCCTATGCATTTTGTTTGGAAGATGTGTTGCAGTGTATAAAAATTTTGATCCTTTTTAGAAGATGCTTCCTCATCTCCTTCATGAATGATTCTTTAATCTCTGATTTTAAACATAATCTTTACAGGTTGCCCTTTATAACGCATTGTTTATAACATTTGTTTTATTTCTGCAGTTAAATATGGCAAAGAAGAAGGAAGCTTTTCTCCAGGAATTTATAGAGGGTCCCTTGCAGTTTAAACCCACTTATAAGTTTGACCTTCACTCTGATGTGTATGACACGAGGTAAAAAGCACAATATATTGTGTTCAGTCAGGGAACGGTCTGAGATAAGCCTTGTGTCTTAGTAAATATCAGTTTGATCAACTAAACAGACCTAATTTGTCCCAGATTGCTAGTTGACTATCATGGGCAGTGGGTGAACCCTGGGCTTGGGGAGGCCCCACCCCTCCTGCAGGAGCCCAGAGCAGCAACCTCCACGCAGCCACCTCCCCCCGACCCTCAGCCGGCCCTGGACTGCCTGAGTGCCCCCAGTCCCAGAGTGCCAGGCGGGTGTTGCAGCCCCAGCACTGGAGCACTGAGTAGGTGGCGGGTGGTGTGCCCCCTTTAGCCCCAGAGCACCGTGTGGGCAGCGCCCCCTGTCCATCAGCCTCAGAGCACAGGCCAACCCCCATTAGCCCCAGCCATAGTGGGGAAGAGCCCCCCGCAGCACAGCACCAGGAAGCAGGAAGGGGTCTGGAGGCGGATTGTGGGTGGGGCCACGCAAGGCTGTTTGTGGAGGCTCAGCCTTCCATGGCCTTTGATATGTCTCCCCCATGTTGACTATGAGGCTGTTAGACCTATTAGTTTATCTGGTTCATTTAATGAGCAATGCTGAATAAATGAACTCTTCTGGCTGAAGAGAGGGGTTTCCATGTCACATGAGGGGAATGGGAGTGACAATGTGGGTCTGAGCTTGCATTTGGAAGAGCTAAATAGACAATCCAGGCACCAAATCTTTTTATTCAAAAGCATTGTCTTCAGGGGCCCAACTTTGTTTTTTAATAAAAGAATACCCTGTGGGTTGATACACTCATATTTTGAACCCATTTTCTTATTTCTTAAGAAAAAAAGCTAAACACATTTTGTTTTATCTGAATGTGAAAGCTGATTTTCATTACTTCATAAGAACATAACAAATTACTATCATCCTGTCTCTTGGAATGGCCTATACCAGATACTTCAGAGGAAAATTCAAGAAACCTCAGAGCACAAAGCTATGAAATGCTTTCTCTGTGGGCAGGTTATCTTCCTAAACCCCATAATTTAGTGGCTGACTCTTGCTCATGAATTTATATCCCATTTAAAAAAACCCAGAAGTGCCTTATCTAATACAACTGTGGATGTTTGTTATCCATATAAGAACATACAATGGCCCTACTGGGTCAGACCAGAGGTCCATCTAGCCCAGTATCCTGTCTTCGAACAATGGCCAGTGCCAGGTGCCCCAAAGGGAATGAGCAGAACAGGGAATCATCAAGTGATCCATCCCCTGTCGCTCTGTTCCTAGCTTCTGGCAAACAGACTAGGGACATCATTCCTGCCCATCCTGGCTAATAGCCGTTGATGGACCTATCCTCCATGAATTTATCTAGTTCTTTTTTGAACCCTGTTATGGTCTTCGCCTTCACAACATCCTCTGGCAAGGAGTTCCACAGGTCGACTGTACGTTGTGTGAAGAAATACTTCCTTTTATATGTTTTAAATCTGCTGCCTATTTATTTCATTTGGTGACCCCTAGTTTTTGTGTTATGAGAAGTAGTAAACAACACTTCCTTATCTACTTTCTTTACACCAGTCATGATTTTATAAATCTCTAATCCTTTCATGAAGCTCTCTAAGATATTGGCTTCAGTGACATCCTGTGGCTGAGGTCCACAGTTTAATTATATATGTTTTCCTTTTATCAGTTTTAAATTTTCTGCCTTTCAGTTTAATTGGATGTCCCTTTGTTTTTGTATAATGAGAAGATAGGAGCTCCTGGTTTATCTTGTCTATACCATTCAGTCTGTGTACTTCTGTCATGTCCTGTTGTCTTAGTCTCCTCTCTAAACTAAACAATCCCAATTTTTTCTACCCTCTTCATCAGAATTCTCCCCATACCTGTAATGATCTGTTGCCTTTCTCTGCCCCTTTTCTGTTTCTACTATTCTTTGTGAGATAGTTATCAGAACTCAATGTGGCATTCATAGATACAGTTTTTAAGGTCAGAAGAGGGTCAGTGTGATCATTTAATCTGACCTGCATGACACATGCCATTGAACTCCATCCAACTAGTAATTCCTGAATCGAGCCCCGTAATTTATGGTTGAACTACAGTATAGCTTCTAGAAAGACATCAACTCTTGATTGAAAGACTTCAAGTTGATCACATCCCTTGGTGAGTTATTCTAATGGTTGATTACACACAGCTACACTTAAAATAAATTTAACATACTTTCCTGTTTGAATTTTTGTAGCATCAGCCTCTAGCCACTGGATCTGGTTATACCTTTGAAGGGATTACACTGATTTATGTAATGGCTTTGTTTAATATTTGTGGTATTTTTCTCACTCTTTTTTTATTCATGAAAACTCTTTTTCTGCTGTTTGACTTTTGCCACGCTATGACCAAGTTTTCCCCCCAGTGGTCTAGAACCCATTAAGGTTTATTGTTATACCAATAAAATAAAAACCAGCAGAATCTTATTAAAGGGGAAAAGGCAAAATACCACATTTATTGTGAATACAGAAAGAATCATAGTAAGCGGTTAGTTGTAGCTATAATTTTCCATTCAATGTCATATTTATTCACACATTATTTCTACACACACACCCCCACACAGGTTCTGCAAGGTTGTTATCATAGTTACTAGCCTTAGAGTTGCTCATGCTAAGCCACTGGCCAGGTGGCCTGGACATGAGGAGGGAGCAGGGCCTTGTCAGATGCTCATCTGATGTTCCTGGAAGTTGGTTTGCAGAATCAGACCCCAAAGTTCTCACTTTCTAGAGTCCATTTTTATAGAAATTTCTTCTTATGCCAGTCTATGGGAATTGCTTCATCATGCTGTTGCTGAATCAATCAGCAGATGGCACACTCCTGATGGCTCCGTGCTGCCAGATGTTATCTTGTTCTTTGGTTCACCCATACTTGAGGCTGTTGGGTGGATTCCAGTCTGCCCTCCGGGGGTCCTCTGGTTATTTCCACTTGACACCTTCTTCAGCTGATGGACACTGGATTCTTAGGAAAAAAGAACGAGCTATAGCTCACGAAAGCTTATGCTCAAATAAATTTGTTAGTCTCTAAGGTGCCACAAGTACTCCTTTTCTTTTTGCGAATACAAACTAATACGGCTGCTACTCTGAAACCTGGATTCTTAGGCTGGCACCTCTCTGATCATTCAGTTATTATCCACACCAAGCATCCATCTACATTCATCCTCTATCTCTATTTTAATCACAATTGTTAACAAAGCGAGATGAATACAGCAAAAGGGCAGGGAATCTCTGGGTGCTGTTTCTATTGTTTAGAGTATTGCTTGGAGTCTCTCTGTGAGTAGTTGTTACAAAGAATTGCTTTGAGAACAGACTCTGTCTTAGAATGTACTAACGCAATTAGCAGCTTGCAAGTTTCACACATAGAGGGAGAGAAACATTACCAAAAACCAAGAGACCTCTTAATTAGTAATACCCTGGAATTTAAACTATGGGGAATCAAGCTCATTTGTGATTTTAATACAGAACTACTTTAATATGATCCAACATTATGAGTAGTTCATATTATTCCCTGCAATGTACATTACCTTGCATTTGTTAATATTACATTTTATCTGCCTTTTTGTTGCCTGTTCATCTACTTTTGTTGGATCTTTTTGTAGTTCATTACCCGTCTCTAGTTTTGACTAACCAAAATAATTGTCATCAGCACGTTTTGACACAGTTTACCCACTTTTGCAGATTAATATATCAAACACTGGACATAGTACAGAACATTGGAACTTTCCTCAGTTGAAAATCCTATTTTCCTTTTCTTAGCCAGTTTCTATCTTTGTAAGATTGTTCAGCATGCCAAAAAGTCTGATCACTTAACTTTGTTAAAGCCCAAAGTAGGCCTATAAACTGTCATCAGAGACTAATGTTGCCTTGCAAAGTTCTGGGGGGAAACAAATGGCCTGATGATTTAAATAAATGAATATATGATACTTCACATTCGCAGTCCGTTGTTTTCCTGGACTTCTGGGACACTACAGGGAAGTTTTTAGTTGCTTTAAATCAATGGCACTCAACCTTTCCAGACTATTGTACCCCTTTCAGGAGCCTGATTTGTCTTGCATATCCCTCAAGTTTCATCTAACTTAAAAACTACTTGCTTACAAAATCAGACATAAAAATACAAAAGTGTCACAGCACATTAACTGAAAAATTGCTTACTTTCTCATTTTTACCATAATTATAAAATAAATCAATTGAAATATATTCTTACATTTCAGTGTATAATATATAGAGCAGTATAAACATTTCGTCTATATGAAATTTTAGTTTGTACTGCCTTCGCTAGTGCTTTTTATGTAGCCTGTTATAAAACTGGGCAAATATCTAGATGAGTTGATGTACCTCCTGGAAGACCGCTGCATACCCCCAGGGGTACGCATACTCCTGGTTGAAAACCACTGCTTTAAATCATCCATAAAGGTATGTTTGAAACAATTTTTTAAATAAAGATTGTAAAATATTTAATCTGTGAATTTAATTTGTTTCCAAATTGCTTTAATATTTACAAGATCTGCAGGGCACATTGCAATGGAGAAATTAGCTCCTGACCATCAGGAGTCTTATACTTTATCTTTATTTTTATTTTCAGGGGGCAGAAGACACTGTTTTGGTTTAAGTAAGAAGATGACTCTCTGGCTTTCTTAGATTGTAGATATTGCAGAATCAAAACAAGGCTCAGATTTTGATTTGATTCTTGTGAAATATTTGAAAATCAGACTCCTTCTGATTTTCTGCAGGAATTTCCTGAATCTAATTGAAAGTTGTAGCAGCATCTTCTCTGCTGTAGCACTTCAAGAGAATCACTGAGACTAATCTTAATTTATTAGTCTGGACTGAAAGCAGTGGGCTTTTTACCTGAGCATGAACAGATAGCAGTAGTGTAACCCGTTGTAAAATTCAGTAACCAACAAATATAAGTAATTATGCAACTTGAGAAATCTTGACACAGTAATGTGGCATTAGTTTATATATGAATATCATGAACTCTCTCTTTGTAACTCAAAAAGAAAAGGAGTACTTGTGGCACCTTAGAGACTAACAAATTTATTCGAGCATAAGCTTTTGTGAGCTACAGCTCACTTCATTGGATGCATTTGTAACTCAACTTACTTCATTTAAACACCTCTAATGTGTGCATTCAATTTCTGTTAATATAAATGCAGGTTTTTAGATTCACCTAAGATGGGGGACAGGCAGACATTTTTGCATTCTGAGTATGTTCACAAAGGATGCTTTAAACCAGCCAACCACTATCTTTCAGTGGATTGGTATATTTTATATTGTTCTGGATAGTGGTGTATATGTTATGATCTTCTCTTCTCTTTATGTGGTTATTCCATATCAGATAAAGGAAACAGTGTATTAACTTTGTATTCAGGCTCTTCATTTTCGTATTGCCTTGCACAGCAGAGCAGACATACTGCAGCTTTTAAAGATTTCTGTCAGTTTGTATTACTACTGGAATACATGGGATTGGTTCCCTCGTGTACAGTTACTTAATCGCTTAAAATCCTTCCATTTCTCATTTTAAGGTGAGTCAGACCTGCATGTAGGGAGGGGAAAGGGTGCTGAATTTAATCTGAGCAGTACCTCTGGTTTATGGTAGTTTGCTGAAAGTTGTCAAACTGACAGTTTTCCTTGCGTATCATGCTCCTTTAACCCTTGTAATTCAATTAAATGCAATGCATTCTAATTCCTCTTCCATAGGATATGATCTTTTCTCCATTTCACTGTGAAGTGATATATCCATAAAGAGGACTGTTGCTTTAAAGTCATCTTCCCATCACCGAGAGAATCCGGAAAGGCTCGTGTCTTTTCTTGTTGTTGATATATGGTATAAAAGGAAACTCCAAACCATAGTGGTTGCAGTTTTGACATGACACGTGGTTGCAGGCTAATTAGATGCAAGAATCTACTGTCTGTAGACAAACTTGCCTCTACTAGATGTTATAAAGCATCTTATTAGGGAAAAGCTTGTGTACTAAGTATAGAAATTATGCTATCATTATAACACACTGGAGTAGCTTGGCAGAATCCATTGCTGTCTCTCTTCTATGTAACAGGTGATAATAGTATGGAAAAACTACTAGCTACATAATTAGAATCAGTGAAGCTGTCCAGATGGCTATTAATACAAAATTATTCCTGTTTAAAAAATATTGGAACCAAGAATATATAAAAAATACTCGATGTGTGACACAGATCAGCAAAAGGCAGGAAATGTCTGACGGGTGCTATACCCTACCCAAGGATGGCCATTGGCTTGAGGTCAGGACAGTTTCTGCATTAACTGTAGATTCTTGCATGTTCTTGGAGTGAGTTCTAGGAGAAAGCATCATTTCCTGACTGACTAATCCATTCCCACACTTTTTCATTTTATTTCTTTCCAGTTAGAGGGACCCATGAAAGCTGTTCTCTTACAGTGAAGTTCAATTGAAATAAAATAAACCATGGGTCTGGCTGTAATGCATGCTAGAGCAGAGTTGTAAAATAAAGTTGAGATGTGATTGCTTTGAATGTTGTAATTTTTTACAATTTTGGATCAACTTTGAATAGATATTATATAATTACATAACATTGTAGCTTTTGGCCACTGTTTTTTCTTCTCCTTTCATCCACTCTGCTTATACTCTTGTAGTGGGAAGAAACGGAAACCAGCATGGACAGATCGAATTCTTTGGAGGGTGAAGAATCTCTCCCAGCATCCATCAGAGGATGGAGATTTTTGTGAAGGAGAGCAGACAATCTCTGTGACCCTGAATAATTATATCAGTCACATGAGCTATGGCATCAGTGATCACAAACCTGTTACAGGAACCTTCGGGCTTCAGGTATTGTCCCATTTTTATAATTCTGGAGCAAATATCTCCCCATTAAGAAATGGTAATCTTAAAGGCAAAACTAAAATTAATCCTAATTTACGGAATTTAATTCTCTGAATCTTTTTATGTAAGTCATAAGCAGAAATGTGACAAACACAACAAGATGAAACCCTGCTGTTTGCAGTCTCAGATATTTTCTTCTGGATTACATCATTTGTTTGCTCATTTGTTTAAAAAAAAAAAAAAAAAGCCAGTGCAAAGACTTCTTCATCCTCAGACTTTTAGACTCATGACTCAGGTTGAGAATTTCTCTTCCTTAATGGCTTTCTCTTCCTGAGAGGCAAGTCACACAGAGTGAGGTAGGTATTTCAGGGATTCTAGACCTGTTGTTAAGCCTTTGGTCCTGAATATAATCATAGAAATGTAGATCTGAGAAGGACCTCAAGTGGTCATCTAGTCCATCACTCCACATTCAGGCAGGATTAAGTATACCTAGACCAACCCTGACAGGTATTTATCTATCCTGGTCTCAACAGTGAAGGGGGTTCTACAACCTCTATAATACGTAACCTGAGTGCTTAACTATCCTTTTAGTTAGAAAGCTTTTCCTGATATCCAACCTAAATCTCCCTTGCTGCAAACTAAGCAGATTTCTTCCTGTTTTGCCCTGGTATGGAGAACAATTGATTACTGTCCTTTTCATAACAACCTTTTACATATTTGAAGACTGTTATCATCCCTCCTCCTCATCGTCCCCAGCTGTCTCTCTTGTAGCCTAAGATGCCCAATTCTTTCTCCCTTTCTTCACAGGTCATGTCATGTTTTCTAAATCTCTTTTTTTGTAGCTCTCCTTTGGACTCACTCCAGTTTGTTCACTTTTTTCTTAAAGGGCACAGTATTCTAGCTGAGGCCTCCCCACTGCTGAATAGTGCTGAACAGTTATTTCTTGTTCTTACATATGACATTCCTGTTAATACATCCTAGAATGACATTTTCCTTTTTCATATCAGCATTACACTGTTGGCTCATATTCAATTTGTGGTCTACTATAACCCCCAGGTCCTTTTCTGCCATACTTCTGTGTAGCCAGTTATTTCCCCTTTTTCTGTATAAGTACATTTAATTTTTCCTTCCAATGTGTAGTACTTCCACTCATCTTTATTGAATTTCATCTTGTCAATTTCAGACCAGTTCTCCAATTTATCAACATTTTATATTCTAATCCTGTCCTCCAAAGTGTTTGCAACCCCTCCCAGCTTGGTCTCATCTCCTGATTTTATAAGCACACTCTCTCTCACTCCATCATCCACATTATAAATTAAAATACTGAACGGGGTTGGACCCAGGATAAATCTCTGTGGGACCCCACTTGATATGTCCTTCCCATTTGACAGCAAACAATTGACGATTACTCCTTTGAGAACAGTTTTCATTTAGTTGTTTACCCACCTTATAGTAACTTTATTTAGTCCATATTTGTGTAGTTTGCTTATAAGAATGTCATGCGAGACTATCGGAAGCCTTACTGAAGTCCAGGTATATGATGTCTACTATTCCCCGCCCACCCCCCCATCCAATCTGGTTACCCTGTCAGATGTTCCCCTTATCCCTATGCAATTAAGGGCCCCCTAGCAAAGTCGCAGATGGGAAGCTGAAGCCAGGCAGTGTGGGGCAGCTGCTGTTCTGGCTGGTGCCATGGAGCAGGCAGCCATGGTGTTTCCCCAACTTCTGCTGCTGGTGCCCAGGGCTGTGATTGCTCCTCAGCTTCCAGCCCCCTTTAGCTGCTTGTGCAGTCGGTAAGAGCCCCCTGAGTGGAGGGACCTGGCTCCAGGGCCTGGAGAGCCTTTGGGGAGCAATGACTGCAGCAGGGGCCCTCCTGTTACACAACCCCCTTCCCTGCACCCTGAGCCTTCACACAGCCCCTAGCTACCCCCCTGCCTTCACACAGCCCCTAGCTACCCCCTCCCTGCACCTTGAGCTACATCCCTCACTGCACACAGCTCCTAGCTATCCCCTGCCTGCACCCTGAGCAGTTTTCAAACTCTTTATGCTGAGCCCCTCCCCACCCCTTGAGTTATAATATTTGGTTGCGCCTCCCCAACCCAGATGTCGCCCACTGAGGTGAGTCAAGGGTGGAGGTGGGGCTTCCTCCTCTGGGCCCCAGGGTGCAGAGCTGGCTCAAGTGCCCCCAGGCCCTCTTCCCCCCCCCCCCCCCCGTAGAAGTCAAAATATGCCAGAGCCCGCCCACCTTCCTCTCTATTTCCTGCTGGACTTGGAGTTTTTATAGCATGTTAGAGGGGCCTCAAAGAAAAAGGTTGAGAACCCCTGGTCTGCACTATAGATGCTACAGTGGCACAGCTGTGCCAACGTAGACACTTCGTACACGGTTGGGCTTTTTTTCCATTTCTGTAATTAATCCACCTCTCCAAGAGGTGGTAACTAAGTCAATGGAAGAATTCTGCGGTCAACCTAGCTGAGTCTATGCTGGGGGTAGGTCGATCAAACTAATCTTTCAAGTAAGGATAAAGGAACGTAACTAGGTAAATATCATTTTTTAGTGTAGAACAGACCTTAACTGATGGATCTAAAGAGATGCATTATTTAAAAGTCTTCCTTCTTGTCTATAGCTAAAGCCTCTTTTGTCCACTCCATTGGTCACTCTGAATCCTGAGGGTGAGTGGAATGCTGCACGGGATGTTCTAATCAGCTATTCCACGTTATCTGAATTTCCAAGCAGTACCTGGGACTGGATTGGGCTCTACCAGGTGACATTACCAGAATATCATGCCTCACTGCAGAATGAAAATATCTTTGCAGTAATGCAGATGTGGGGTTGATGGTGGGGAAGTAGTTCATTTGGCATTGCATGCTTCCCTTAATTAGAGATCTAAAATGCAAGTTATTCTCTAGTGTCACTAGTTGCTGGTAGTTTCAATATGCTTGGAACCACCCAACTCTTGAATTATTAGTTATTTGGTAACATGCCTAAGTGGACAGAAAAATAATTATTTTTATCATACCTAGAAATAATATTTTGTAAAGTGTGGTAAATTATTATTTATGCAAAATGTGCTAAGTATGAGACATAGCGAAGAATAATCTCTTAAAGTGCCCCTGCCTGCTGGTATAATGTAGCAAGGGAGAACAGAAATGGAAGGAAGAGGGCAGAGGGATTAGGCTACAGAAATCAATCTCTCTCTCTCTCTCACATAATAAATTGCTGACTATGCTCAGTGCATGTTTTGAAAATAGTTTAATTTTTAAAATGAATGTTTTTAGTTAAAATTACAATAATATATACTAAAAAGAGCAGATATCTTACTCTCAGGTTTCCATGTTGTCCCAGTGTGTCTTGCTTTACCTTTTTAGAGAGCTGATGGCTTCTGTCTTTCCCTGCAGGTGGCATTCAGGCATGTGAATGACTATGTGACCTATACCTGGGTAAAAGATGATGAAATTTCGTCCAGTGAAGATGTTACTCAAGTGAGGGAATTACCTTTTTTTTTTTTTTTTTTTAGTGTGGACTTCTAATATTATTGGGTTCAAGGGCTCCTGCCTCTGTTGTTTTTCTCCTATGCTCATTTTCAAGGCTCTGTATAAGAGTAATCTTTCTTCAACTGAAGGAATGCTAGCTGGTAATGGAGTTGGTCTTAGTAGCCCATCTTCACCACTATGACTTAGTTTTATTAGGGTTTTTGCAAAGTGATGCAACACGTTTTCTCTGTTCCTTCTTCTCTCCCAGGTCTGTGTGCGCTGCCAAGACTGTGTTTTACTTGATTTCTTCCCCCCTCTACTGAAGTGACTCTTCATTGCATAGAGAACTGTTGTCAGTACTGTTGTTTTATTTTAATAAATCTGCTTCTATCTCTGAAATAAGTGGCTGCCTCTCTTTATCTCAGTGACTGCTAGGGTTGCTCATTACTGCATGGATATCGTATAGTTTTGTCATAGTGTATCAAATGCCCCATTAATGTCGCTTTTTGTTGTAGTCGTCTTTGGTCCTTTTTTCTCATTGAGAATTTTGGCCTCTTATTAGCTTTCTATGAGACAGTGACTAAATTATTTAGTAATACTGTTCTAAAAGTGATCAAAATAAGGGTGAAAGCTATATTATTTTTCATGCCAATTATTTAGTTCCAGAGGTTTTGTCAGATTAAATAGAGGTTCAAATTAATTGCAAATAAAGTAGACCTTTTATTCTCAAAATCTTGGGGGTGCAGAATTAGTGGACGGACTGATCAGATTTTCCAGTCCAACACTCCAGTAGATTCTCAGAACCTCCTGAAAAGCTGCTTGGGTGACAGTGCTAAGGCAGGTCTAAATCCAGTTTATTTTCTGGTGTCCCTGGTCACTGATAGTTTCAAGATCTGTGAAATGTGAGGGTAATTGTATAGCTTTGTACGGATATGCAGTGTAGTTGTAGCTATGTCAGTCCCAGGATATTAGAGAGACAAGGTGGGTGAGCTAGTGTCTTTGCTTAGACTAACTTCTGTTGGTGAGAGAGACAAGCTTTACAGATTTCAGAGTACCAGCCGTGTTAGTCTGTATTCGCAAAAAGAAAAGGAGTACTTGTGGCACCTTAGAGACTAACAAATTTATTAGAGCATAAGCTTTCGTGAGCTACAGCTCACTTCATCGGATGCATTTGGTGGAAAAAACAGAGGAGAGATTTATATATACACACACATAGAACATGAAACAATGGGTTTATCATACACACTGTAAGGAGAGTGATCACTTAAGATAAGCCATCACCAGCAGCAGGGGGGGAAATGAGGAAAACCTTTCATGGTGACAAGCAAGGTAGGCTATTTCCAGCAGTTAACAAGAATATCTGAGGAACAGTGGGGGATGGGGTGGGGGGGAGAAATAACATGGGGAAATAGTTTTACTTTGTGTAATGACTCATCCATTCCCAGTCTCTATTCAAGCCTAAGTTAATTGTATCCAGTTTGCAAATTAATTCCAAGTCAGCAGTCTCTCGTTGGAGTCTGGTTTTGAAGTTTTTTTTGTTGAAGAATAGCCACTCTCAGGTCTCTAATCGAGTGACCGGAGAGATTGAAGTGTTCTCCAACTGGTTTTTGAATGTTACAATTCTTGACGTCTGATTTGTGTCCATTCATTCTTTTACGTAGAGACTGTCCAGTTTGGCCAATGTACATGGCAGAGGGGCATTGCTGGCACATGATGGCATCTAGCACATCTACCAATGTGAAGGTGAACGAGTCTCTAATAGTGTGGCTGATGTGATTAGGCCCTATGATGGTATCCCCTGAATAGATATGTGGACAGAGTTGGCAACGGGCTTTGTTGCAAGGATAGGTTCCTGGGTTAGTGGTTCTGTTGTGTGGTGTGTGGTTGCTGGTGAGTATTTGCTTCAGATTGGGGGGCTGTCTGTAAGCAAGGACTGGTCTGTCTCCCAAGATCTGTGAGAGTGGTGGGTCGTCCTTCAGGATAGGTTGTAGATCCTTGATGATGCGTTGGAGAGGTTTTAGTTGGGGGCTGAAGGTGATGGCTAGTGGCGTTCTGTTATTTTCTTTGTTGGGCCTGTCCTGTAGTAGGTGACTTCTGGGTACTCTTCTGGCTCTGTCAATCTGTTTCTTCACTTCAGCAGGTGGGTATTGCAGTTGTAGGAATGCATGATAGAGATCTTGTAGGTGTTTGTCTCTGTCTGAGGGGTTGGAGCAAATGCGGTTATATCGTAGAGCTTGGCTGTAGACAATGGATCGTGTGGTATGATCTGGATGAAAGCTAGAGGCATGTAGGTAGGAATAGCGGTCAGTAGGTTTCCGATATAGGGTGGTGTTTCTGTGACCATCGCTTATTAGCACCGTAGTGTCCAGGAAGTGGATCTCTTGTGTGGACTGGTTCAGGCTGAGGTTGATGGTGGGATGGAAATTGTTGAAATCATGGTGGAATTCCTCAAGAGCTTCTTTTCCATGGGTCCAGATGATGAAGATGTCATCAATGTAGCGCAAGTAGAGTAGGGGCATTAGGGGACGAGAGCTGAGGAAGCGTTGTTCTAAGTCAGCCATAAAAATGTTGGCATACTGTGGGGCCATGCGGGTACCCATCGCAGTGCCGCTGATTTGAAGGTATACATTGTCCCCAAATGTGAAATAGTTATGGGTGAGGACAAAGTCACCAAGTTCAGCCACCAGGTTAGCCGTGACAGTATCGGGGATACTGTTCCTGACGGCTTGTAGTCCATGTTTGTGTGGAATGTTGGTGTAGAGGGCTTCTACATCCATAGTGGCTAGATGGTGTTTTCAGGAAGATCACTAATGGACTGTAGTTTCCTCAGGAAGTCAGTGGTGTCTCGAAGATAGCTGGGAGTGCTGGTAACGTAGGGCCTGAGGAGGGAGTCTGCATAGCCAGACAATCCTGCTGTCAGGGTGCCAATGCCTGAGATGATGGGGCGTCCAGGATTTCCAGGTTTATGGATCTTGGGTAGCAGATAGAATACCCCAGGTCGGGGCTCCAGGGGTGTGTCTGTGCGGATTTGTTCTTGTGCTTTTTCAGGGAGTTTCTTGAGCAAATGCTGTAGTTTCTTTTGGTAACTCTCAGTGGGATCAGAGGGTAATGGCTTGTAGAAAGTGGTGTTGGAGAGCTGCCTAGTAGCCTCTTGTTCATACTCCGGTACTCCAAGGCAGAACAGATTGTGTAGCACAAGTAGTTAGCATATATTCTAAGGGAACATTCAAGGTAGAGTGGCCTGTTAACACCTCTGCAATTGTAGGACAAAAGAAGGTGGGGGGGGGGTTAATTACAGATTGTTGTAATAATAAACCATATACCCAGGGTCTCTGTTCAGTCCATGATTTTTAGTGTCTAGCAAAATTATAACTTTAAGCTCCCAGGCTCATCTTTTGAAAGTGTTATGCAGATTTTCTTGAGGATGAAGACTGATAGGTCTCGATTGCTTTGTGAAAAGTGTTCACCCATGCTTCAGGCCTTCAGACAGTCCTCCAGCCTCTCCAAGCTCCTCATCGGAAGCAAACGCCCCACAGGCCAGGACACACCAACTCCAAGCCTCACCATACCCTACCAGAACAATCAATGCAAACCACACCTTTCAAGACCCATAGATCCTACATATACCTGTCATAACATTTGGCATACCTCATCTAGTGCACTAAATTCCCTAACAACAACGACGTGTGTGAAACCAGACAATCTCTATGCTTTTTTAATGACCTCTGAGGAAAACGATAAAAGGCAAAAACATCCTATCCTGTGGATGAACACTTTTTACAAAGTGATCACTCTATAACCTATCAGTCCTCATCCTCAAAGTAAACTAGTGCAATACTTTCAAAAGATGAGCCTGGGAGCTTAAAGTTATTGCTAGACACAAAATCATGGACTGAACAGAGACCCTGGATTTATGGTTTATTACAACAATCTGTAACCCACTACCCCCCTCCTCTGCAGTTGTAGGACAAAAGTTGTTAATGGGCCACTCTACCTTGAATGACAGGTTTCAGAGTAGCAGCTGTTAGTCTGTATTCACAAAAAGAAAAGGAGTACTTGTGGCACCTTAGAGACTAACATTTATTTGAGCATAAGCTTCTGTGAGCTACAGCATCCGATGAAGTGAGCTGTAGCTCACGAAAGCTTATGCTCAAATAAATGTGTTAGTCTCTAAGGTGCTACAAGTACTCCTCTACCTTGAATGGTCCCTTAGAATGTGCACTAACTACTTAGGCTAAACAATCTGTTCCACCTTGCATTTAGCCGTGATGCCTGGAGTACTGAAGAAGAGCGCTGTGTGGCTTGAAAGCTGGTCTCTCTCACCAACAGAAGTTGGTCCAATAGAAGATATTACCTCACCCACTTGGTCTTCCTGAGAGGGAGATTAATGTCAAGCTACAAAAAGTTGAGCCAAAATACAGATTGAGAGGTAATGAGTGGTAGCCCTTGACTTTCTCTCTGACATATCATGAGCTGAAAGAAGCCTCTGCAGAATAATAAGACTGAGCATTTTTGCACTTTCCTGGAAGAGATGAAGCTCTAGCCCCTGAATGAAGTGTTAACTGCCTTTTCTTCCTCCTTGATTTACATGTATACAGTGGATCTGTTGTAAAAACTCAGAATTGTCTTTTATGATCTAGTTCTAGTATATGGTAAAGGCTGCTTTTTATTAATTGCTTTGTCAGTGAAATTGCTGATGGTTGTCTTTCTTTCATATTGACAGGTTTACATCAGTGCTGATGAGATCCCCCATGCAGGAGGAAAGTTTCTCCTTTGTTATTATAGCCATAATATGCAGTCTATAGCTGGTATCAGCCAGCCCTTCCAGGTAAAATGTTCTGGAGTTTTGGTTAATGCTGAAGGAGTCTTGGTGTGTCTTTCCTTGTATATGCAGCTGGATGTTTGTGAAAACATATATGAAAAGCCGTATTGGATCAGTCCATCTAGCCCATGTCCTGTCTCCGACAGCTTGCCCTGATCACGGGGTTATATCTTCTACCATCTTGGCTAATACCATTGATGTACCTGTCCGCCATGAACTTACCTAGTTCTTTTTTTGAGCCCAGTTATACTTTTGGCCATCACAACATCTTCATGACAATGAGTTCCATGGGTTAATTTATGCATTGTGTGAGATGTAAGAGGGAAATGTAGTGGTAAACCTCAAGCAAAGAAAGGTACTAATGCCCAGAAGGAATCTGAATATTTATTATATCTGAATGTCATAGCGAAATAAAGCACAACTAGTTCACACACAGGCTCCAGTTTATGAAACCTCAGTTTTACTATCACCTAGATGCCTGGCCCTCAGAAAGATGGGAATTTAGCCTAATTTTCTAAGAGCTACCTGGTTTCTGACTTCCCGGTCATAACTGAACTCCCCTTAGGTACTCCTATAGGACATTTGTACAGCAGTGCTTTCCAGATGACTGGTCTTTTTAGTTGCATCTCCAGGCATTCATCATACCTCTGACCTTTTTTCATTCATCTCTGAAGAGGTGGCCCATCCTCACAGCCTATAGAAATATTGGTACACTGAAACACAAACAGCAGGTTATCTATCTGAGGAAAACGATGCAAGTGCATAGACTACATGAAATGGCTGTTTCTTGCTTGTCCCTAAACCAGCGTTCTTTGTCAAAATCATTTTGACAGATCCATACATAATCTATCTTGCAGCTGGGGCTACGTACTCTGGAATGCTTGAAACATCAGTGTCAGCACTATTCTTGGGAGCAGGGGCTTTTGGGAGGTTTTCAAACTCAAAATACCACATTGTGGAATGGAGTGAAGAGTAGACCCCTGAATCTGAAGATATCCATTTTATATCCATGGACCATGTTTGTGGATCGGATGCAGACACAGATTTTGTATCCGTGCAGGGCTCTAGTGAAGAGGACTGCCTGAATTGGGGAATCTGCAATATTTGTGGCTTCCTGCCCGTATCGGGGAGAAAACATTGCAGACTGCATCATTTCAGCTGGATGTGAGCTAA